>NW_025422232.1:0-279797 GCF_011764305.1 Mustela putorius furo | reverse complement strand
TCCCGTGGATGTGTCCCAGATGATTTTGTGGTCTATGGATACCCTTGTGAATGAAGCGGATGAAGCGGAAAGCGGTGGCAAACTGGGGTCCTGAAAGGGTTTCCCTCAGAAAAAGTCTTTCCCCCCGCCTTTCCTTCACATTTCATTCTTCACCCACAACGCTCCTATCGTGCAAGTTTTCCCAGTTAGAAGAGATTTTTCTGATGGGTGAGTCAAGAAACAAAGCAATGCCATATGCTGGTTTGACAGGCCATGCCTCTGAGGCTCCCTTAACCCCCCCCATTCCCTCTGAGGAGGAGATTCCGCCTGAAAACCCAAAAGCAATGGATCGGATCTCAGTCCTAGCAGGGCCTGTTCGTTTCGTTTGGGGGCCTGTTCGTTTGTTCTTTCCTTTTTCCCTTCTTTTTTTTTCCCCTCTTTTTTTTTCTTTTTTTTTTTTTTTTTTTTTTCTTCGTTCCTTTTTTTCCCGCCTGTGTATATCAGTCTCATCCTTCTAACCTAGCTCGTCTCTCCTCCTATCAGGTCTGACTCTATCAAATCAGTCTAAGGGTCGTAAACTAACTAAACTCTATAATAAACTAAGTCGATATACACTGGTCTAGTGCCTGGTAGGGCTCAGATGGGCCCCCGATTGTGGCCGCTGCACTATGAAAATTGCCCCCTACAGCCTGCCTGAGGAGGCACACTTTGGGATGTTATGATGGGCTAAATTAGGGCCGAGGGTGATTGGGATGGCCTCTTGACTTTTTTTGCTTTCCCACCTCTCCTTCTCGTTTTTGTCTCAAGATATCGTGTCACTCATGGTCGTGAAATTTCCGGGGTGACTTCATGGGAAATCTGGACGAGTATTACTCTCAAAACTGGGCTCTGGGGTTTGGCCCCGTTCAAGGATTTTGGGTTCCCTCTGTGGGATGGAATAAGGTCCCTTTGTTTTTTTTTTTGTTGTTGTTGATTTGTTGTGTTTTGTTTTTTCAACCTTGGGTGTCTCCAACCAAATTAAGGGATCCCAAGTAGAGCCCTGGGGAGGGGCGACTGGACAACCTGAATCTGATAAAATTGTGCTATGGGATGTCAAGACCATTATGACTCTACTGGTCCAGCCACTGATAGGAACGTGAATAGAGGACAGACTCACCTGAGGGTTCCACAATGCGGTTTTTTTCCATTTGTCGCACTCAAGATGGGCGGGGCCTCATGGGTGAATGGGCTGTCTTTCTTTCTCCTACACTGAACTTTGGAAACAGCCAACCACAAGGTTTCTTGCATTGGTAAGCAGAGTTCTGATTTCTATTCTGCATCACAATCACACCCCCTGGGCAGTGATTGGACATAAGGTCCTATGTGTTCTGACGCCCTGAAACCTGAGCTAATGGCAAGAGCTGAATGGCCTAAGGCATGGCGGGTCTGGATGTGCTCAGTGTGTGCCGTTCCAGTGTCTTGGTTTTTTCTATCATCAGGATTCCCCCCGGCTCAGGGTTTCAGACAATGCCTTTCCTTCCCAGGTTAGACCCACTAATTTTGGGTACATTCCGAGTGTCCGTTGTAGGTTTTATTCTCATTTCCACCTGCCTGGGCCAGCTCATTAGGCAATATCTATTTCTCTAGAGGGCAGGCAGAGTGCTGCAATGATGGTCCGGAATTGCCGAACTTGTAGGCTTCGGGGCCAGGAGTGTGAGGATGGCAAGTCTGAGAACACAAGATAGACTTGGTTTCAGGGCGAGGGCATGGCATGTACGCCCTGAAGATCTGAAGCAATAATCTCATGCTTTCTGAAGTCAGAGCGAGGATCAGACGTTGGCTCAGCTTGGATTTTCTGTTCATGACGGCCCCCCCCCCCCTCTTCATGAAGGGAGCGGATTCTCGAGAGCGTGGAGGTTTTTCCCACGTTGCGAGTGGTGGGAGGGATGCCCCCTCAGGGATTCCTTCTGCGGAAATTGAGACCTGTTGGACAACTCCAGGACATCCCATATGGATGAGTCCAGACCAACGTTCGAGGATGGATGCCTGGGAAGCCCGCCTCGCATGCCAATTGTCCCTCCTAGCGACAAGACATTTAGATCTGATGACTCTGCGGGAGCAACCGGGGTGGCTGAGTTGAAATGGACTTTCCCTGAGGATGGGTCTAATGTGTGTTTGTGTCCATGAGGGCCTTAAAATGGGGCGGTGGCACACCAGGACCCTGAAGTATTCTCCTCAGCTTTTGACATAGCTCCCATGCACAAGTTTTCCTTGTGGAGACGAGTTTTGGTTCTGATGGGTGCCTCAGGAAAACCCCAATGCTGGTATTGGAAACCAGGGTTTTGAGGAGACATGCCTGTAAACCAAAGCAATGGATCCGATTTTGGCCTCGGGTCCTGTCTGGTTTCAATCTTCTTCTCTCTGGGGACAATCCATCTAGGGTATGAGTGGAGGTAGATGCTCAGCTGGTGTCAGACTGACCTTTTTTGTGTCCCGGGCGACCTATACTATTGGGATGGCCTCAGGGACTTTGGAGGGTTCTCCTAACTTGTACGATTTTGGGACAATGAAATGGGCAGAATTCCCATGGATTGGGTAGGCCCCAGTCCTAAAATGTGTGGGTGGCTCCAGGGTCCCCAGCCTGGATGGTGTGTGGCCCAGGACTTTGAGGACAGAAGTCTGAAAACACAAACTCAGAGCTTATGTTTTGGGGACGTAGGTATGGCAGGCGCGATCTACAAACCAAGAGAAAGACATCTTCAGGATATGAAGAAAGTGCGAGTCTGAGGCGCTTGCTCAGACTTTTGTCTCTGGATTTTGTTTCAGCGATGGCCTTGGAATGTCGAGGAGGCCTCATGGGCCATGGACGATTCTTCCTCTCTGTGGATTTGGCCCGATCCCCAATTGTTTTTCGTCAATCTGTTGGATGGAGGACTCCTTTCAGGGTTGTTTAACAGGTGACACTCAGGTGTCCCACCAAAAGAGGAATTCCAAAGCAGAGCCCTGGGGAAGAATGAAGGGACAACACGAACTATGGTGGTAAAAATTGGGGCCTATGGGCATGGCAAAGCCCAATATGCTGTCTCTTCATCCAGCCAGCCCGGAAGGGGGGCTGAGAGGCCTTACCTGAGGACTGGGCTAAGGCTGGTGGGTCACAATGTGAGTTTGCCACCTAGGTGGCCCGCGAGCCTGGGGCGGGGCCTCATCGGAAAAACAGGTTTCCACTACACTGAACGTTGGACAACAATCCAACCACAAGGTTCTTGCCATTGGGAAGGAGTTCTGATTTCTGCATCATTTTCAAACCTGGGCAGTGATTGGAGATAAGGTCTAGGATCTGAATCCTGAAAACCGAGGTTTGGGAAAGAGATAACGACCTAAGGCAATGGCTGGTCCTATGTGCTCAGGGAGCGGCAAGCTGTCTGGGTGGGGACAGGAGGTCCAGCCTCAGGCTCTGTCAGAAAGGGCATTATTGCCCAGGTCAGCCTATATATTTTTGGGTACAGCCAATTTGCGTGCAGGTTGATCTTCATTTGGGGGTTTCTGTGTAGCCCCAGAGGGCAATGTTTTCCTTCTGGAGGGAATGCAGCGTGCTGCATTGTAATTCTGGATTGCCAAACTGGAGGGCTTGTGGGCCATTAGTCTGAGGATGGAAGTCTGAGGACACAAGCTAGGCTTAGGTTTCTGGGTGAGGACATGGCAGGCACAATATACAGACCTGAATCGAGATCTCGTGCATCTGAAGTCAGGGTGAGGATCAGACTATTTCTCAGGTTGGACCTTATGTCCCTGATGGCCCCTTCATGAAGGGGGGGGGTTATCACGAGGCCATGGGGGTTTCTCGCGATGGGAGTTGTGAGAAGCTCCCAACTGCAAAGATTCTTCTGCAGGAAAATTAAGACCTGTTGGTTGGCTCCAGGCCATGTTTCTGAGCAGGGTTCTAAGGAAGGATGGATGGCGGGGTAGGCCACTTCGCATTCCAATTGTCTCCTAGCAACATGACAAGTTAGATCTGCTGGATCTCGCGGAGCAACCGAATATGTTGAGTTGAATTGGTCTCTCCCGTGCTTGTGTCCTAATATGATTTTGTATCTATGGAGACCTTGGAATGAAAGCGGTGGCACTGGGGCCTTGAAGGGTTCTCCTAAAAAAGGCTTTGACACACATCCCACGTGCAAGTGTCCCATCTTAGATGAGTTTTGTTCTGATGGGTGAGTCAAGAAACAGCCATATGCTGGTACTGAAATCCAGGCCTCTGAGGAAGATGCTTGGAAACCAAAGCAATGGATCAGATGAGGGCCTAGGGGCCTGTTCATTCCTTTTTACCTCTGGGGATATCAGTCGACGGGTCTGAGTGCAGGTAGGTGCTCAGATGGGCTCAGATTGCCCCTGTTTGTCCTGGGAAGCCCACCACTATTTGGATGGCCTCAGGAATTTTGGAGGTTTATCCTCTTAGTAGGGTTGTGGCCATTGGAATGGGCACATACAATTCCCTTGGAGAGGGCAAGCACAGACTTCAGGTTTTGGCCTCAGGGGCCTGAGCCTGTAGGGTGTGTAGGCCAGAGCTGTTGGGACAGTTGTCTGAAAACACAAACTCGGCTTATGTTTCAGGTCATAGGTATGGCAAGACTGATCTACAGACCATGAGTAGAACACTTTGGGATATGAAAAATGGGCGAGTGTGAGGCTCTTGCTCACGTTTTTTGTCTCTAGATATTGTGTCACTCATGGTCGTGAAATTTCCGGGTGACTTCATGGGAAATGGACGAGTCTTACTCTCTGGGGATTTGGCCCCGTCCAAGGAGTTTGGGGTCAGTCTGTGGGATGGAAGAAGTCCGTTTTTTTTTTGTTGTTGTTGTTGTTGATTTGTTTTGTTTTTGTTTTTCAACCTCAGGTGTCCCACCAAATGAGGGATACCTGAGTAGAGCCCCTGGGGAGTTGTGACTGGACAACCAGAAATCTGGTTAAAAATTGGGGCCTAGGGACATGTCAAGCCCATTATGACATCTAATGGTTCAGCCACTGAGAGGATTTACTAAAGGTCAGGAATCACGCTGAGGGTCACAATGCGTGTTTATGCCCTCATCGCACTCAAGAATGGGCGTGATCAGGGTGAATGCTGGTTTCTCCTACACTGAACGTAGGACAACATGGCAACCACAAGGTTTTCTTGCCTTGGGTAAGCAGGAGTTCTGATTTCTGCATCACAGTCACCCCTGGGCAGTGATTGGAGATAAGGTCTAGGTTCTGAAGCCTGAAAACTGAGGTAGGGCAGAGATGATGACCTAAGGCCATGGCGGGTCTGATGTGCTCAGTGAGCGGTCAGCTGTCTGGGTGTTGCTCAGGAGGTCCTGGCTCAGGTTGTGTCAGACAGTGCATTACTGCCCAGGTTAGACTATATATTTGGGTACATTCGAGTGCCGTGTAGGTTTATTCTCATTTAATGTGCTCGGGCAGCTCATTAGGCAATATATTTTTTCTAGAGGGCAGGCAGAGTGCTGCAATGACGGTCCGGAATTGCCAAACTTGTAGGCTTCGGGGCCAGGAGTGTGAGGATGGAAGTCTGAGAACACAAGCTAGACTTGGGTTTCAGGGCGAGGGCACGGCATGTACGCCCTGAAGATCTGAAGCAATATCTCATGCTTCTGAAGTCAGAGCGAGGATCAGACGTTGGCTCAGCTTGGATTTTCTGTTCATGACGGCCCCCTTCATGAAGGGAGCGGATTCTCGAGAGCGTGGAGGTTTTCCCACGTTGCGAGTGGTGGGATGCCCCCTCCAGGGATTCCTTCTGCGGAATTGAGACCTGTTGGACAACTCCAGGACATCCCATATGGATGAGTCCAGACCAACGTTCGAGGATGGATGCCTGGGAAGCCCGCCTCGCATGCCAATTGTCTCCTAGCGACAAGACAGTTTAGATCTGATGGCTCTGCGGGAGCAACCGGGGTGGCTGAGTTGAAATGGACTTTCCTGAGGATGGGTCTAATGTGTGTTTGTGTCCATGAGGGCCTTAAAATGGGGCGGTGGCACCGGGACCCTGAAGTATTCTCCTCAGCTTTTGACATAGCTCCCATGCACAAGTTTCCTTGTGGAGACGAGTTTGGTTCTGATGGGTGCCTCAGGAAAACCCCAATGCTGGTATTGGAAAACCAGGGTTTTGAGGAGACATGCCTGTAAACCAAAGCAATGGATCCGATTTTGGCCTCGGGTCCTGTCTGGTTCAATCTTCTTCTCTCGGGACATCCATCTAGGGTATGAGTGGAGGTAGATGCTCAGCTGGTGTCAGACTGACCTTTTTTTGTCCCGGGCGACTTTTACTATTGGGATGGCCTCAGGGACTTTGGAGGGTTCTCCTAACTTGTACGATTTTGGACAATGAAATGGGCAGAATTCCCATGGATTGGGTAGGCCCCAGTCCTAATGTGTGGCTCCAGGGTCCCCAGCCTGGATGGTGTGTGGCCCAGGACTTTGAGGACAGAAGTCTGAAAACACAAACTCAGCTTATGTTTGGGGACGTAGGTATGGCAGGCGCGATCTACAAACCATGAGAAGACATCTTCAGGATATGAAGAAAGTGCGAGTCTGAGGCGCTTGCTCAGACTTTGTGTCTCTGGATTTTGTTTCATTCAGCGATGGCCTTGGAATGTCGAGGAGGCCTCATGGGCCATGGACGATTCTTCCTCTCTGTGGATTTGGCCCGATCCCAATTGTTTTTTCGTCAATCTGTTGGATGGAGGACTCCTTTCAGGGTTGTTACAAAAAGGGTCAGGTGTCCCACCAAAAGAGGGAATTCCAAAGCAGAGCCCTGGGGAAGAATGAAGGGACAACACGAACTATGGTTAAAAATTGGGGCCTATGGGCATGGCAAGCCCAATATGCTGTCTCTTCATCCAGCCACTGAGAGGCCTTACCTGAGGACTGGGCTAAGGCTGTGGGTCACAATGTGAGTTTGCCACCTAGGTGGCCCGCGAGCAATGGCGGGGCCTCATCGGACAAACAGGTTTCCACTACACTGAACGTTGGACAACAAGCCAACCACAAGGTTCTTGCCATTGGGAAGGAGTTCTGATTTCTGCATCATTTTCAAACCTGGGGCAGTGATTGGAGATAAGGTCTAGGTTCTGAAGCCTGAAAAACTGAGGTAGGGCAGAGATGATGACCCTAAGGCCATGGCGGGTCTGATGTGCTCAGTGAGCGGTCAGCTGTCTGGGTGTTGCTCAGGAGGTCCTGGCTCAGGTTGTGTCAGACAGTGCATTACTGCCCAGGTTAGACTATATATTTGGGTACATTCGAGTGCCGTGTAGGTTTATTCTCATTTTAATGTGCTCGGGCAGCTCATTAGGCAATATATTTTTTCTAGAGGGCAGGCAGAGTGCTGCAATGACGGTCCGGAATTGCCAAACTTGTAGGCTTCGGGGCCAGGAGTGTGAGGATGGAAGTCTGAGAACACAAGCTAGACTTGGGTTTCAGGGCGAGGGCACGGCATGTACGCCCTGAAGATCTGAAGCAATATCTCATGCTTCTGAAGTCAGAGCGAGGATCAGACGTTGGCTCAGCTTGGATTTTCTGTTCATGACGGCCCCCCTTCATGAAGGGAGCGGATTCTCGAGAGCGTGGAGGTTTTCCCACGTTGCGAGTGGTGGGATGCCCCCTCCAGGGATTCCTTCTGCGGAATTGAGACCTGTTGGACAACTCCAGGACATCCCATATGGATGAGTCCAGACCAACGTTCGAGGATGGATGCCTGGGAAGCCCGCCTCGCATGCCAATTGTCTCCTAGCGACAAGACAGTTTAGATCTGATGGCTCTGCGGGAGCAACCGGGGTGGCTGAGTTGAAATGGACTTTCCTGAGGATGGGTCTAATGTGTGTTTTGTGTCCATGAGGGCCTTAAAATGGGGCGGTGGCACCGGGACCCTGAAGTATTCTCCTCAGCTTTTGACACATAGCTCCCATGCACAAGTTTCCTTGTGGAGACGAGTTTGGTTCTGATGGGTGCCTCAGGAAAACCCCAATGCTGGTATTGGAAACCAGGGTTTTTGAGGAGACATGCCTGTAAACCAAAGCAATGGATCCGATTTTGGCCTCGGGTCCTGTCTGGTTCAATCTTCTTCTCTCGGGACATCCATCTAGGGTATGAGTGGAGGTAGATGCTCAGCTGGTGTCAGACTGACCTTTTTTGTCCCGGGCGACTTTTACTATTGGGATGGCCTCAGGGACTTTGGAGGGTTCTCCTAACTTGTACGATTTTGGACAATGAAATGGGCAGAATTCCCATGGATTGGGTAGGCCCAGTCCTAATGTGTGGCTCCAGGGTCCCCAGCCTGGATGGTGTGTGGCCCAGGACTTTGAGGACAGAAGTCTGAAAACACAAACTCAGCTTATGTTTGGGGACGTAGGTATGGCAGGCGCGATCTACAAACCATGAGAAGACATCTTCAGGATATGAAGAAAGTGCGAGTCTGAGGCGCTTGCTCAGACTTTTGTCTCTGGATTTTGTTTTCAGCGATGGCCTTGGAATGTCGAGGAGGCCTCATGGGCCATGGACGATTCTTCCTCTCTGTGGATTTGGCCCGATCCCAATTGTTTTTTCGTCAATCTGTTGGATGGAGGACTCCTTTCAGGGTTGTTACATCAGGTGTCCCACCAAAAGAGGAATTCCAAAGCAGAGCCCTGGGGAAGAATGAAGGGACAACACGAAACTATGGTTAAAAATTGGGGCCTATGGGCATGGCAAGCCCAATATGCTGTCTCTTCATCCAGCCACTGAGAGGCCTTACCTGAGGACTGGGCTAAGGCTGTGGGTCACAATGTGAGTTTGCCACCTAGGTGGCCCGCGAGCAATGGCGGGGCCTCATCGGACAAACAGGTTTCCACTACACTGAACGTTGGACAACAAGCCAACCACAAGGTTCTTGCCATTGGGAAGGAGTTCTGATTTCTGCATCATTTTCAAACCTGGGCAGTGATTGGAGATAAGGTCTAGGATCTGAATCCTGAAAACCGAGGTTGGGAAGAGATAACGACCTAAGGCAATGGCTGGTCCTATGTGCTCAGGGAGCGGCAAGCTGTCTGGGTGGGGCCAGGAGGTCCAGCCTCAGGCTCTGTCAGAAAGGGCATTATTGCCCAGGTCAGCCTATATATTTTGGGTACAGCCAATTTGCGTGCAGGTTGATCTTCATTTGGGGTTTCTGTGTAGCCCCAGAGGGCAATGTTTTCCTTCTGGAGGGAATGCAGCGTGCTGCATTGTAATTCTGGATTGCCAAACTGGAGGGCTTGTGGGCCATTAGTCTGAGGATGGAAGTCTGAGGACACAAGCTAGGCTTAGGTTTCTGGGTGAGGACATGGCAGGCACAATATACAGACCTGAATCGAGATCTCGTGCATCTGAAGTCAGGGTGAGGATCAGACTATTTCTCAGGTTGGACCTTATGTCCCTGATGGCCCCTTCATGAAGGGGGGGGGTTTATCACGAGGCCATGGGGGTTTCTCGCGATGGGAGTTGTGAGAAGCTCCCAACTGCAAAGATTCTTCTGCAGGAAAATTAGGACCTGTTGGTTGGCTCCAGGCCATGTTTTCTGAGCAGGGTTCTAAGGATGGATGGCGGGGTAGGCCACTTCGCATTCCAATTGTCTCCTAGCAACATGACAAGTTAGATCTGCTGGATCTCGCGGAGCAACCGAATATGTTGAGTTGAATTGGACTCTCCCGTGCATGTGTCCTAATATGATTTTGTATCTATGGAGACCTTGGAATGAAGCGGTGGCACTGGGGCCTTGAAGGGTTCTCCTAAAAAGAGGCTTTGACACACATCCCACGTGCAAGTGTCCCATCTTAGATGAGTTTTGTTCTGATGGGTGAGTCAAGAAACAGCCATATGCTGGTACTGAAATCCAGGCCTCTGAGGAAGATGCTTGGAAACCAAAGCAATGGATCAGATGAGGGCCTAGGGGCCTGTTCATTCCTTTTTACCTCTGGGGATATCAGTCGACGGGTCTGAGTGCAGGTAGGTGCTCAGATGGGCTCAGATTGCCCCTGTTTGTCCTGGGAAGCCACCACTATTTGGATGGCCTCAGGAATTTTGGAGGTTTATCCTCTTAGTAGGGTTGTGGCCATTGGAATGGGCACATACAATTCCCTTGGAGAGGGCAAGCACAGACTTCAGGTTTGGCCTCAGGGGCCTGAGCCTGTAGGGTGTGTAGGCCAGAGCTGTTGGGACAGTTGTCTGAAAACACAAACTCGGCTTATGTTTCAGGTCATAGGTATGGCAAGACTGATCTACAGACCATGAGGAGAACACTTTGGGATATGAAAAATGGGCGAGTGTGAGGCTCTTGCTCACGTTTTTGTCTCTAGATATTGTGTCACTCATGGTCGTGAAATTTCCGGGTGACTTCATGGGAAATGGACGAGTCTTACTCTCTGGGGATTTGGCCCCGTCCAAGGAGTTTGGGGTCAGTCTGTGGAATGGAAGAAGTCCGTTTTTTTTTTTTTTTTTTTGTTGTTGTTGTTGTTGTTGATTTGTTTTGTTTTGTTTTTCAACCTCAGGTGTCCCACCAAATGAGGGATACCTGAGTAGAGCCCTGGGGAGTTGTGACTGGACAACAAGAAATCTGGTTAAAAAATTGGGGCCTAGGGACATGTCAAGCCCATTATGACATCTAATGGTTCAGCCACTGAGAGGATTTACTAAAGGTCAGGAATCACGCTGAGGGTCACAATGCGTGTTTATGCCCTCATCGCACTCAAGAATGGGCGTGATCAGGGTGAATGCTGGTTTCTCCCTACACTGAACGTAGGACAACATGGCAACCACAAGGTTTCTTGCCTTGGGTAAGCAGGAGTTCTGATTTCTGCATCACAGTCACCCCTGGGCAGTGATTGGAGATAAGGTCTAGGTTCTGAAGCCTGAAAACTGAGGTAGGGCAGAGATGATGACCTAAGGCCATGGCGGGTCTGATGTGCTCAGTGAGCGGTCAGCTGTCTGGGTGTTGCTCAGGAGGGTCCTGGCTCAGGTTGTGTCAGACAGTGCATTACTGCCCAGGTTAGACTATATATTTGGGTACATTCGAGTGCCGTGTAGGTTTTATTCTCATTTAATGTGCTCGGGCAGCTCATTAGGCAATATATTTTTTTCTAGAGGGCAGGCAGAGTGCTGCAATGACGGTCCGGAATTGCCAAACTTGTAGGCTTCGGGGCCAGGAGTGTGAGGATGGAAGTCTGAGAACACAAGCTGGACTTGGGTTTCAGGGCGAGGGCACGGCATGTACGCCCTGAAGATCTGAAGCAATATCTCATGCTTCTGAAGTCAGAGCGAGGATCAGACGTTGGCTCAGCTTGGATTTTTTTGTTCATGACGGCCCCTTCATGAAGGGAGCGGATTCTCGAGAGCGTGGAGGTTTTCCCCACGTTGCGAGTGGTGGGATGCCCCCTCCAGGGATTCCTTCTGCGGAATTGAGACCTGTTGGACAACTCCAGGACATCCCATATGGATGAGTCCAGACCAACAACGTTCGAGGATGGATGCCTGGGAAGCCCGCCTCGCATGCCAATTGTCTCCTAGCGACAAGACAGTTTAGATCTGATGGCTCTGCGGGAGCAACCGGGGTGGCTGAGTTGAAATGGACTTTCCTGAGGATGGGTCTAATGTGTGTTTGTGTCCATGAGGGCCTTAAAATGGGGCGGTGGCACCGGGACCCTGAAGTATTCTCCTCAGCTTTTGACATAGCTCCCATGCACAAGTTTCCTTGTGGAGACGAGTTTGGTTCTGATGGGTGCCTCAGGAAAACCCCAATGCTGGTATTGGAAACCAGGGTTTTGAGGAGACATGCCTGTAAACCAAAGCAATGGATCCGATTTTGGCCTCGGGTCCTGTCTGGTTCAATCTTCTTCTCTCGGGACATCCATCTAGGGTATGAGTGGAGGTAGATGCTCAGCTGGTGTCAGACTGACCTTTTTTGTCCCGGGCGACTTTTACTATTGGGATGGCCTCAGGGACTTTGGAGGGTTCTCCTAACTTGTACGATTTTGGACAATGAAATGGGCAGAATTCCCATGGATTGGGTAGGCCCAGTCCTAATGTGTGGCTCCAGGGTCCCCAGCCTGGATGGTGTGTGGCCTAGGACTTTGAGGACAGAAGTCTGAAAACACAAACTCAGCTTATGTTTGGGGACGTAGGTATGGCAGGCGCGATCTACAAACCATGAGAAGACATCTTCAGGATATGAAGAAAGTGCGAGTCTGAGGCGCTTTGCTCAGACTTTTGTCTCTGGATTTTGTTTCAGCGATGGCCTTGGAATGTCGAGGAGGCCTCATGGGCCATGGACGATTCTTCCTCTCTGTGGATTTGGCCCGATCCCAATGTGTTTTTCGTCAATCTGTTGGATGGAGGACTCCTTTCAGGGTTGTTTACATCAGGTGTCCCACCAAAAGAGGAATTCCAAAGCAGAGCCCTGGGGAAGAATGAAGGGACAACACGAACTATGGTTAAAAATTGGGGCCTATGGGCATGGCAAGCCCAATATGCTGTCTCTTCATCCAGCCACTGAGAGGCCTTACCTGAGGACTGGGCTAAGGCTGTGGGTCACAATGTGAGTTTGCCACCTAGGTGGCCCGCGAGCAATGGCGGGGCCTCATCGGACAAACAGGTTTCCACTACACTGAACGTTGGACAACAAGCCAACCACAAGGTTCTTGCCATTGGGAAGGAGTTCTGATTTCTGCATCATTTTCAAACCTGGGCAGTGATTGGAGATAAGGTCTAGGATCTGAATCCTGAAAACCGAGGTTGGGAAGAGATAACGACCTAAGGCAATGGCTGGTCCTATGTGCTCAGGGAGCGGCAAGCTGTCTGGGTGGGGCCAGGAGGTCCAGCCTCAGGCTCTGTCAGAAAAGGGCATTATTGCCCAGGTCAGCCTATATATTTTGGGTACAGCCAATTTGCGTGCAGGTTGATCTTCATTTGGGGTTTCTGTGTAGCCCCAGAGGGCAATGTTTTCCTTCTGGAGGGAATGCAGCGTGCTGCATTGTAATTCTGGATTGCCAAACTGGAGGGCTTGTGGGCCATTAGTCTGAGGATGGAAGTCTGAGGACACAAGCTAGGCTTAGGTTTCTGGGTGAGGACATGGCAGGCACAATATACAGACCTGAATCGAGATCTCGTGCATCTGAAGTCAGGGTGAGGATCAGACTATTTCTCAGGTTGGACCTTATGTCCCTGATGGCCCCTTCATGAAGGGGGGGGGTTATCACGAGGCCATGGGGGTTTCTCGCGATGGGAGTTGTGAGAAGCTCCCAACTGCAAAGATTCTTCTGCAGGAAAATTAAGACCTGTTGGTTGGCTCCAGGCCATGTTTCTGAGCAGGGTTCTAAGGATGGATGGCGGGGTAGGCCACTTCGCATTCCAATTGTCTCCTAGCAACATGACAAGTTAGATCTGCTGGATCTCGCGGAGCAACCGAATATGTTGAGTTGAATTGGACTCTCCCGTGCATGTGTCCTAATATGATTTTGTATCTATGGAGACCTTGGAATGAAGCGGTGGCACTGGGGCCTTGAAGGGTTCTCCTAAAAAGAGGCTTTGACACACATCCCACGTGCAAGTGTCCCATCTTAGATGAGTTTTGTTTCTGATGGGTGAGTCAAGAAACAGCCATATGCTGGTACTGAAATCCAGGCCTCTGAGGAAGATGCTTGGAAACCAAAGCAATGGATCAGATGAGGGCCTAGGGGCCTGTTCATTCCTTTTTACCTCTGGGGATATCAGTCGACGGGTCTGAGTGCAGGTAGGTGCTCAGATGGGCTCAGATTGCCCCTGTTTGTCCTGGGAAGCCACCACTATTTGGATGGCCTCAGGAATTTTGGAGGTTTATCCTCTTAGTAGGGTTGTGGCCATTGGAATGGGCACATACAATTCCCTTGGAGAGGGCAAGCACAGACTTCAGGTTTGGCCTCAGGGGGCCTGAGCCTGTAGGGTGTGTAGGCCAGAGCTGTTGGGACAGTTGTCTGAAAACACAAACTCGGCTTATGTTTCAGGTCATAGGTATGGCAAGACTGATCTACAGACCATGAGGAGAACACTTTGGGATATGAAAAAATGGGCGAGTGTGAGGCTCTTGCTCACGTTTTTGTCTCTAGATATTGTGTCACTCATGGTCGTGAAATTTCCGGGTGACTTCATGGGAAATGGACGAGTCTTACTCTCTGGGGATTTGGCCCCGTCCAAGGAGTTTGGGGTCAGTCTGTGGAATGGAAGAAGTCCGTCCGTTTTTTTTTGTTGTTGTTGTTGTTGTTGTTGTTGATTTGTTTTGTTTTGTTTTTCAACCTCAGGTGTCCCACCAAATGAGGGATACCTGAGTAGAGCCCTGGGGAGTTGTGACTGGACAACCAGAAATCTGGTTAAAAATTTGGGGCCTAGGGACATGTCAAGCCCATTATGACATCTAATGGTTCAGCCACTGAGAGGATTTACTAAAGGTCAGGAATCACGCTGAGGGTCACAATGCGTGTTTATGCCCTCATCGCACTCAAGAATGGGCGTGATCAGGGTGAATGCTGGTTTCTCCTACACTGAACGTAGGACAACATGGCAACCACAAGGTTTCTTGCCTTGGGTAAGCAGGAGTTCTGATTTCTGCATCACAGTCACCCCTGGGCAGTGATTGGAGATAAGGTCTAGGTTCTGAAGCCTGAAAACTGAGGTAGGGCAGAGATGATGACCTAAGGCCATGGCGGGTCTGATGTGCTCAGTGTGCGGTCAGCTGTCTGGGTGTTGCTCAGGAGGTCCTGGCTCAGGTTGTGTCAGACAGTGCATTACTGCCCAGGTTAGACTATATATTTGGGTACATTCGAGTGCCGTGTAGGTTTATTCTCATTTAATGTGCTCGGGCAGCTCATTAGGCAATATATTTTTTCTAGAGGGCAGGCAGAGTGCTGCAATGACGGTCCGGAATTGCCAAACTTGTAGGCTTCGGGGCCAGGAGTGTGAGGATGGAAGTCTGAGAACACAAGCTGGACTTGGGTTTCAGGGCGAGGGCACGGCATGTACGCCCTGAAGATCTGAAGCAATATCTCATGCTTCTGAAGTCAGAGCGAGGATCAGACGTTGGCTCAGCTTGGATTTTCTGTTCATGACGGCCCCTTCATGAAGGGAGCGGATTCTCGAGAGCGTGGAGGTTTTTTTCCCACGTTGCGAGTGGTGGGATGCCCCCTCCAGGGATTCCTTCTGCGGAATTGAGACCTGCTGGACAACTCCAGGACATCCCATATGGATGAATCCAGACCAACGTTCGAGGATGGATGCCTGGGAAGCCCGCCTCGCATGCCAATTGTCTCCTAGCGACAAGACAGTTTAGATCTGATGGCTCTGCGGGAGCAACCGGGGTGGCTGAGTTGAAATGGACTTTCCTGAGGATGGGTCTAATGTGTGTTTGTGTCCATGAGGGCCTTAAAATGGGGCGGGTGGGCACCGGGACCCTGAAGTATTCTCCTCAGCTTTTGACATAGCTCCCATGCACAAGTTTCCTTGTGGAGACGAGTTTGGTTCTGATGGGTGCCTCAGGAAAACCCCAATGCTGGTATTGGAAACCAGGGTTTTGAGGAGACATGCCTGTAAACCAAAGCAATGGATCCGATTTTGGCCTCGGGTCCTGTCTGGTTCAATCTTCTTCTCTGGGGACATCCATCTAGGGTATGAGTGGAGGTAGATGCTCAGCTGGTGTCAGACTGACCTTTTTTTGTCCCGGGCGACCTATACTATTGGGATGGCCTCAGGGACTTTGGAGGGTTCTCCTAACTTGTACGATTTTGGACAATGAAATGGGCAGAATTTCCCATGGATTGGGTAGGCCCAGTCCTAATGTGTGGCTCCAGGGTCCCCAGCCTGGATGGTGTGTGGCCCAGGACTTTGAGGACAGAAGTCTGAAAACACACAAACTCAGCTTATGTTTGGGGACGTAGGTATGGCGCAGGCGCCATCTACAAACCCATGAGAAGACATCTTCAGGATATGAAGAAAGTGCGAGTCTGAGGCGCTTGCTCAGACTTTTGTCTCTGGATTTTGTTTCAGCGATGGCCTTGGAATGTCGAGGAGGCCCTCATGGGCCATGGACGATTCTTCCTCTCTGTGGATTTGGCCCGATCCCAATTGTTTTTCGTCAATCTGTTGGATGGGAGGACTCCTTTCAGGGTTGTTACATCAGGTGTCCCACCAAAAGAGGAATTCCAAAGCAGAGCCCTGGGGAAGAATGAAGGGACAACACGAACTATGGTTAAAAATTGGGGCCTATGGGCATGGCAAGCCCAATATGCTGTCTCTTCATCCAGCCACTGAGAGGCCTTACCTGAGGACTGGGCTAAGGCTGTGGGTCACAATGTGAGTTTGCCACCTAGGTGGCCCGCGAGCAATGGCGGGGCCTCATCGGACAAACAGGTTTCCACTACACTGAACGTTGGACAACAAGCCAACCACAAGGTTCTTGCCATTGGGAAGGAGTTCTGATTTCTGCATCATTTTCAAACCTGGGCAGTGATTGGAGATAAGGTCTAGGATCTGAATCCTGAAAACCGAGGTTGGGAAGAGATAACGACCTAAGGCAATGGCTGGTCCTATGTGCTCAGGGAGCGGCAAGCTGTCTGGGTGGGGCCAGGAGGTCCAGCCTCAGGCTCTGTCAGAAAGGGCATTATTGCCCAGGTCAGCCTATATATTTGGGGTACAGCCGAATGTCGTGCAGGTTGATCCTCATTGGGGTTTTCTGGGTAGCTCCAGAGGGCAATGTTTTTCTTCTGCAGGGCAGGCAGAGTGCTGCATTGTAGTTCTGAATTGCCCAATTGGAGGGCTTGTGGGCCAGTAGTCTGAGGACGGAAGTCTGAGACCCCAAGCTAGGCCTAGGTTTCTGGGTGAGGATATGGCAGGCACAATCTACAGTCCTGAATCTAGATCTCGTGCATCTGAAGTCAGGGCGAGGATCAGACGATCGCTCAGGTTGGACATTCTGTCCCTGAGGGCCCCTTCTTGAAGGGGGGGTATCACGAGGCCATGGGGGTTTTCCGACGATGGGAGTTGTGAGAAGGTCCCAATTGTAAAGATTCTTCTGCAGGACAATTGAGACCTGTTGGTTGGTTCCAGGACAACGATTCCGAGCAGGGTTCTAAGGATGGATGGCTGGGTAGCCCATCTCGCATTCTAATTGTCTCCAAGCAACATGACAGGTCAGATATGCTGGATCTGGTGGAGCAACCGAGGAGGCTGAGTTGAAATGGACTCCCCCGTGGATGTGACCTAATATGATTATGTGTCTATGGAGCCCTTGGTATGAAGCGATGGCACTGGGGCCCTGAAGGGTTCTCCTAAAGAGAGGCTTTCACACAGCTCCATCGTGCAAGTTTCCCATGTGTAGATGAGATTTGTTCTGATGGTGACTCAAGAAACAGCCATCTGCTGTTATTGAAATCCAGGCCTCTGACGAGAGATGCCTCGAAACCAAAGCAATGGATCCGTAGGTGCCTAAGGGCCTGTTCGTTCCTTATTACCTCTGGGTTTATCAGTCTATACGGTTCTGAGTGCATGTAGGTGCTCAGATGGGCTCATATTGCCCCTGTTTGTCCTGGGAAGCCACAACTATTGGGATGGCCTCAGGAATTTTGGAGGTTTATCCTCTTAGTATGGTTGTGGCCATTGGAATGGGCACAAGAATTCCCTTGGAGAGGGCAAGGACAGTGTTCAGGTTTGGCCCTCAGGGGCCTGAGCCTGTAGGGTGTGTAGGCCAGGGCTGTTTGCACAGTTGTCTGAAAACAGAAACTCGCCTATGTTTCGTGTCATAATTATGGCAGGACTGATCTGCAGACCATGAGGAGAACACTTCGGGATATGAAAAAAGGGCGAGTGTGAGGCTCTTGCTCAAGTATTTATCTCTGGATATCATGCCATTCATGGTCATGAAATTTCCGGGGACTTCATGGGAAATCGACGAGTCTTACTCGCTGGGTGTTTGGCCCAATCCAAAGAGTTTGGGGTCATTCTGTGGGACGGAAGAAGTCCGTTTTTTTGTTGTGTTTTTGTGTGTTGTTTTGTTTTTCAAAACTCAGGGTTCCCACCAAATGAGGGATTCCAGAGTAGAGCCCTGGGGACGGGCGATTGGACAACCAGAAAATCTGGTTAAAATTGGGGTCCTAGGGACAGCTAGACTTGGGTTTCAGGGCTAGGGCATGGCATGTACCCCCCTGAAGATCTGAAGCAATATCTCATGCATCTGAAGTCAGAGCGAGGATCAGACTTTGGCTCAGCTTGGATTTTCTGTTCATGGCGGCCCCTTCATAAAGGGGGCCGAATCTCGAGGCCGTGGAGGTTTTCCCACGTTTGGAGTGGTGGGATGCCCCCTCCTAGGATTCCTTCTGCGGGACAATTGAGACCTGTTGGACAACTCCAGGCCATCACATATGGATGAGTCCAGACCAACGTTCGAGGATGGATGCCTGGGAAGCACGCCTCAAATTCCAATTGTCCCCTAGCAACAAGACAGTTTAGATCTGATGGCTCTGCGGGAGCAACCGGGGTGGCTGAGTTGAAATGGACTTTCCTGAGGATGGGTCTAATGTGCGTTTGTGTCCATGAGGGCCTTTAAATGGGGCGGTGGTACCGGGACCCTGAAGTATTCTCCTAAGCTTTTGACATAGCTCCCATGCACAAGTTTCCTTGTGGAGACGAGGTTTGTTCTGATGGGTGCCTCAGGAAAACCCCAATGCTGGTATTGGAATCCAGGGTTTTGAGGAGACATGCCTGTAAACCAAAGCAATGGATCCGATTTTGGCCTAGGGTCCTTTCTGGTTCAATCTTCTTCTCTGGGGACATCCATCTAGGGTATGAGTGGAGGTAGATGCTCAGCTGGTGACAGACTGACCTTTTTTTGTCCCGGCGACCTATACTATTGGGATGGCCTCAGAGACTTTGGAGGGTTCTCGTAATTTGTACGATTTTGGACAATGGAATGGGCAGAATTCCCATGGATTGGTTAGGCTCAGTCCTAATGTGTGGCTCCGGGTTCCCCAGCCTGGATGGTGTGTGGCCCAGGAATTTGAGGACAGAAGTCTGAAAAACACAAACACAGCTTATGTTTGGGGACGTAGGTATGGCAGGCCCGATCTACAAACCATGAGAAGACTTCTTCAGGACATGAAGATAGTGCGAGTCTGAGGCGCTTACTCAGGCTTTTGTCTCTGGATTTTGTATCAGCGATGGCCGTGGAATGTCGAGGAGGCCTCATGGGCCATGGACGAATCTTGCTCTCTGTGGATTTGTCCCGATCCAAATTGTTTTTCATCAATCTGTTGGATGGAGGACTCCTTTCAGGGTTGTTACCACAGGTATCCCACCAAAAGAGGAGTTCCAAAGCAGAGCCCTGGGGAAGAGTAAAGGGGACAACCCGAACTATTGTTAAAAATTTGGGGGCCTATGGGCATGGCAAGCCCAATATGCTGTCTCTTCATCCAGCCACTGACAGGCCTTACCTGAGGACTGGGCAAAGGCTGAGGGTCACAATGTGTATTTGCCACCTATGTGGCCCGCGAGCAATGGCGGGGCCTCATTGGACACACTGGTATCCACTACACAGAACATTATAAAACAAGCCTACCACAAGGTTTCTTGTATCTGGAAAGAGTTCTGATTTCTGCATCATTTTCAAACATGGGCAGTGATTGGAGATAAGGTCTAGGTTCTAAATCCTGAAAACCGAGGCTGGGAAGAGATAACGACCTAAGGTAATGGCTGGTCCGATGTGCTCAGTGAGGGCCAGCTGTATGGGTGGGGCCAGGGGGTCCATATTGGGATGGCCTCAGGGACTTTGGAGGTTTATCCTATTAGTAGGGTTGTGGCCATTGGAATAGAGACATACAATTCCCTTGGGGAGGGCAAGCCCAGTCTTCATGTTTGGCTCCAGGGGCCTGAGGCTGTAGGGTGTGTTGGGCCAGGGCTGTTTGGACAGTTGTCTGAAAACACAAACTCGCCTTATGTTTCAGTCATAAGTATGGCAGGACTGATCTACAGACCATGAGGAGAACTCTTCGGGATATGAAAATAGGGCGAGTGTGAGGCTCTTGATCAAGTTTTTGTCTCTGGATATCGTGTCACTCATCGTCGTGAAATTTCCGGGTGACTTTATGGGGAAATGGACGAGTCCTACTCTCTGGGGGTTTGGCCCGTCCAAAGAGTTTGGGGTCATTCTGTGGGATGGAAGAAGTCCGTTGTTCTGTTGTTGTTGATTTCTTTTGTTTTGTTTTTCAACCTCAGGTGTCCCCACCAAATGAGGGATTCCAGAGTAGAGCCCTGGGGAGGGGCGACTGGACAACCAGAAATCTGGTTAAAAATTGGGGCCTTGGGACATGTCAAGCCCATTATGACATCTAATGGTCCAACCACTAAGAGGACATACTAGAGGACAGGACTCATGCTGAGGGTAACAATGCGTGTTTATGCCCTCGTCGCACTCAAGAATGGGCGGGGCCTCAGGGTGAATGCTGGTTTCTCCTACACTGAACGTTGGACAACATGCCAACTACAAGGTTTCTTGCCATGGGTAAGGAAGAGTTCTGATTTCTGCATCACAGTCACCCATGGAACGTGATTGGAGATAAGGTCTAGGTTCTGAGCCTGAAAACTGAGGTAGGGAAGAGATGATGACCTAAGGCCATGGCGTGTCTGATGTGCTCAGTGTGCGGTCAGCTGTCTGGGTGTTGGTCACGAGGTCCGGGCTCAGGTTGTCAGACAGTGCATTAGTGCCCAGGTTTATACTATATATTTTGGGGTGCCTTCGAGTGCCGTGTAGGTTCTTATCTGAAGAACTCTTCAGGATATGAAGAATGAGCGACTCTGAGGCGTGTGCTCAGGCTTTTGTCTCTGCATTTTTTATCAGAGATGGCCGTGGAATTTGGGGAGGCCTCATGGGCCATGGACGAATCTTGCTCTATCTGGACGTGGCCCGATCCCAATTGTTTTCGTCAATCTGTGGGATGGGAGGACTCCTTTCAGGTTTGTTACCTCAGGTGTCCCACCAAAAGAGGAATTCCAAAGAAGAGCCCTGGGGAAGAGTGAAGGGACAACACGAAATATGGTTGAAAATGAGGCCTAGGGGCATGGCAAGCCCAATATGCTGACTCTCCATCCAGCCACTGAGAGGCCTTTCCTGAGGACTGGGCTCAGGCTGAGGGTCACAATATGTGTTTGTGACCAATGTGGTCCGCAAGCATGGGCAGGGCCTCATGGGCCACACTGGTTTCAATTACACTGAACCTTGGACAACATACCAACCACAAGGTTTCTTGCCATGGGGAAACAGTTCTGATTTCTGCATCATTTTCAAACCCGGGCCTTGATTGGAGATAAGGTCTAGGTTCTGAAGCCTGAAAACCGAGGTTGGGAAAGATGACGACCTAAGGCCATGGCGGGTCCGATGTGCTAAGTGTGCGGCCAGCTGTCTGGGTGGGGCCAGGAGGTCCAGGCTCAGGCTGTGTCAGAAAGGGCATTAGTGCCCATGTCAGCCTATATATTTGGGGGTACAGCCAAATGGCGTGCAGGTTGATCCTCATTGGGGGATTCTGGGTAGCCCCAGAGGCCAATGTTTTTCTTCTGGAGGGCAGGCAGAGTGCTGTATTGTAGTTCTAGATTGCCGAACTGGAGGGCTTGTGGGGCAGTAGTCTGAGGACGGAAGTCTGAGAACCCAAGCTAGGCCTAGGTTTCTGGGTGAGGATATGGCAGGCACAATCTACAGACCGGAATCGAGATCTCATGCATCTGGTGTCAGGGCGAGTTTCAGACGATCGCTCAGGTTGGACATTCTGTCCCTGATGGCCCCTTCTTAAAGGGGGATGGATCACGAGGCCATGGTGGTTTTCCCAATATGGGAGTTGTGAGAAGCTCCCAACTGCAAAGATTCTTCTGCAGGACAATTGAGACCTGTTTCTTGGCTCCAGGATAACGATTCCGAGCAAGGTTCGAAGGATGGATGGCCTGGTAGCCCACCTCGCATTCCAATTGTCTCCAAGCAACAAGACACGTTATACCTGCTGGATCTGGGGGAGCAACCGAGGAGGCTGAGTTGAAATGGAGCCTCCCGTGGATGTGTCCTAATATGATTTTGTGTCTATGGAGACGTGGAATGAAACGGTAGCACTGGGGCCCTGAAGGGTTCTCCTAAAGAGAGGCTTTCACACAGCTCCATCGTGCAAGTTTCCCATGTGTAGATGAGATTTGTTCTGATGGGTGAGTCAAGAAACAGCCATATGCTGTTATTGAAATCCAGGCCTCTGAGGAGAGATGCTTGAAAACCAAAGCAATGGATCCGATAGATGCCTAGGGGACTTTTCATTCCTTTTTACCTCTGGGGACATCAGTCTATGGTCTGAGTGCCGATAGGCGCTCAGATGTGCCCAGATTGCCCCGGTTTGTCCTGGGAAGCCCCAAATATTGGGATTGCCTCAGGGACTTTGGAGGTTTATCCTATTATTAGGGTTGTGGCCATTGGAATGGGAACATACAATTCCCTTGGAGAGGGCAAGCAGAGTCGTCAGGTTTGGCTCCAGGGGCCTGAGCCTGTAGGGTGTGTAGGCCAGGGCTGTTTGGACAGTTGTCTGAAAACACAAGATCGGCTTATGTTTCGGGTCATAGGTATGGCAGGACTGATCTACAGACCATGAGGAGAACACTTCCGGATATGAAAAAAGGGCAAATGTGAGGCTCTTGCTCAAGATTTTGTCTCTGGATATCGTGTCACTCATGGTCGTGAAAAATCCGGGTGACTTCATGGGAAATGGACGAGTCTTACTCTCTGGGGGTTTTGCCCCGTCCAAAGAGTTTGGGGTCATTCTTTGGGATGGAAGAATTCCGTCGTTCTGTTGTTGATTTGTTTTGTTTTGTTTTTGAACCTCACGTGTCCCACCAAATGAGGGATTCCAGAGTAGAGCTCTGGGGAGGGGCTGCTGGGGCTACTGGAAAACGAGAAATCTGATTAAAAAAATGGGGCCTAAGGACATGTCAAGCCCATTATGACATCTAATGGTCCAGCCACTTATAGGACGTACTAGAGCACAATGGACTTCCCACAGAGTGACCCCAAAATCCTTGGAGGAGGCCACACACCCAGAGAGTAAGACTCGTCCATTTCCCATGAAGTTACCCAGAAATTTTACGACCATGAGTGATACAATATCTAGAGACAAAAACGTGAGCAGGAGCTTCACACTCGCTCATTTTTCATATCCCAAAGTGTTCTCCTCATGGTCTGTAGATCAGTCATGCCATACCTATGACCTGAAACATAAGCTGAGTTTGTGTTTTCAGACAACAGTCCCAAAAGCTCTGGCCTACACACCCTACAGGCTCAGTCACCTGAGGCCAAACCTGAAGACTGTGCTTGCCCGTCCAAGGGAATTGTATGTGCCCATTCCAATGGCCACAACCATACTAAGAGGATAAACCTCCAAAATTCCTGAGGCCATCCCAATAGTTGTGGCTTCCAAGGACAAACAGGGGCAATCTGAGCCCATCTGAGCACCTACCTGCACTCAGACCCGTAGACTGATATCCCCAGAGGTAATAAGGAACGAACAGGCCCCTAGGCACCTATCGGATCCATTGATTTGGTTTCCAGGCATCTCTCCTCAGAGGCCTGGATTTCAATAACAGCATATGGCTGCTTCTTGACTCATCATCAGAACAAATCTCATCTACACATGGGAAACTTGCACGATGGAGCTGTGTGAAAGCCTCTCTTTAGGAGAACCCTTCAGGGCCCCAGTGCCACCGCATCATTCCAAGGTCTCCATAGACACAAAATCATATTAGGTCACATCCACGGGAGAGTCCATTTCAACACAGCCTCCTCGTTTGCACCACCAGATCCAGAAGATCTGACCTGTCTTGTTGCTTGGAGACAATTGGAATGTGAGGTGGGCTACCCAGCCATCCATCCTTACAACCCTGCTCGGAATCGTTGTCCTGGAGCCAACCAACTGGTCTCAATTGTCCTGCAGATGATTCTTTGCAATTGGGACCTTCTCACAACACCCATCGTCGGAAAACCCCCATGGCCTCGTGATCCCCCCCCCCTCAAGAAGGGGCCCTAAGGGACAGAATGTCCAAACTGAGTGATCGTCTGATCCTCGCCCTGACTTCAGATGCACGAGATCTAGATTAAGGACTGTAGATTGTGCCTGCCATATCCTCACCCAGAAAACGAGGCCTAGCTTGGGTTCTCAGACTTCCGTCCTCAGACTACTGGCCCACAAGCCCTCCAATTTGGCAATTTAGAACTACAATGCAGCACTCTGCCTGCCCTCTAGAAGAAAAAAACATTGCCCTCTGGGGTTACCCAGAAACCACAAATGAGGATCAACCTGCACGCCATTCGGCTGTTACACAAATATATAGGCTGACGTGGACACTAATGCCCTTTCTGACTCAGCCTGAGCCTGGACCTCCTGGCCCCAACCAGACAGCTTGCCGTCCACTGAGCACATCCGACCCGCCAAGGCCTTAAGTCGTCATCTCTTCTCAACCTCGGTTTTCAGGATTCAGAACGTAGACGTTATCCCCAGTCATGGCCCGGGTTTGAAAATGATGCAGAAATCAGATCTTTCCCCATGGCAAGAAACCTTGTGGTTGGCATGTTGTCCAAGGTTTATTGTACTTGAAACCATTGTGGCCCTTGAGGCCCCGCCCCATGCTTGCGGGCCACATTGGTCACAAACACACATTGTGTCCCTCAGCCTGAGCCCAGTCCTCAGGTAAGGCCTCTCAGTGGCTGGATGGAGAGACAGCATATTGGGCTGGCCATGCCCCTATGCCCCAATTTTTAACCGTATTTCGGTTGTCCCTTCACTCTTCCCCAGGGCTCTGCTTTGGAATTCCTCTTTTGGTGGGACACCTGAGGCAACAAACCTGAAAGGAGTCCTTCCATCCGACAGATTGACGAAAAACAATTGGGATCGGGCCAAATCCACAGAGAGCAAGATTCGTCCATGGCCCATGAGGCCTCCCCAACATTCCACGGCCATCACTGATACAAAATCCAGATTCAAAAGCCTGAGCACTCGCCTCACACTTGCTCATTCTTCATATCCTGAAGAGTTCTTCAGATAAGAACCTACACATCACTGTAAGGCATCCAAAATATATAGTCTAACCTGGACACTAATGCACTGTCTGACAACCTGAGCCCGGACCTCGTGACCAACACCCAGACAGCTGACCGCACACTGAGCAATTCAGACCCGCCATGGCCTTAGGTCATCATCTCTTCCCGACCTCAGTTTTCAGGCTTCAGAACCTAGACCTTATCTCCAATCACTGCCCAGGGGTGACTTTGATGCAGAAATCAGAACTCTTCCTTACGCATGACAAGAAACCTTGTGGTTGGCTTGTTGTCCAACGTTCATTGTAGGAGAAACCAGCATTCACCCTGAGGCCCCGCCCATTCTTGAGTGCGACGAGGGCATAAACACGCATTGTGACCCTCAGCGTGAGTCCTGTCCTCTAGTACGTCCTCTCAGTGGCTGGGCCATTAGAAGTCATAATTGGCTTGACATGTCCCTAGGCCCAATTTTATGACAGAATTCTGGTTGTCCAGTCGCCCAGCCCCAGGGCTCTACTCTGGAATCCCTCATTTGGTGGGACACCTGAGGTTGAAAAACAAAACAAAACAAATCACAACAACAGAACAACGGACTTCTCCCATCCCACAGAATGACCCCAAACTCTTTGGACGGGGCCAAACCCCCAGAGAGTAAGACTCGTCCATTTCCCATGAAGTCACCCGGAAATTTAACGACCTTGAGTGACACGATATCCAGAGACAATAACTTGAGCAAGAGCCTCACACTCGCCCTTTTTTCATATCCCGAAGAGTTCTCCTCATGGTCGGGAGATCAGTCCTGCCATACCTATGACCCGAAACATAAGCCAAGTTTGTGTCTTCACACAACTGTCCAAACAGCCCTGGCCTACACACCCTACAGGCCTAGGCCCCTGGAAACAAACATGAAGACTGGGCTGGCCCTCTCCAAGGGAATTGTATGTGCCCATTCCAATGGCCACAACCCTACTAATAGGATAAACCTCCAAAGTCCCTGAGCCCATCCCAATATTTGTGGCTTCACAGGACAAACAGGCCAATCTGGGCCCATCTGAGCACCTACCGGCACTCAGACCCGTAGACTGATGTCCCCAGAGGTAAAAAGGAACGAACAGGCCCATAGGCACTCTCGGATCTATTGCTTTGGTTTCTAGGCATCTGTCCTTAGAGATCCTTAGAACCCTTAGAACCCTGCTCTTGCGTCGTTCCTTATGGGACATCCTTGAGACATCCAACAGGTGTCGACTGTCCCACAGGAGTCCTTGTGCATGGACCACCTCACAACTCATATCATGGAAAGCTTCCAAGGTCACATGATGCCCCCAATCTTCATGAAGTCGGATCATGGAAAGAAACTCCTACCTGAGCCGACGGCTGATCTTCGCCTTGACTTCAGATGCACGAGATCTTGATTAAGCTCTTGAGTGCACCTGCTATGCCCTAACCCCAAAACCTAAGCATAGCTAGTGTTCTCAGACTTCCGTCCTCACTCTCCTGGACCACACGCCCTCCATTTTGGGATTTCCGATGACACAGTGCTGCACACTGCCTGCCCTCTAGGAGAAAAACGTTGCCATATGGGTCTACCCAGAAACCTCAAATGAGGATAAACCTGCATGCCACTCAACTGTACACCAATTATATAGTCTAGCCTGTGCACTAATGCCCTGAGGCCTGAATTCCCAACCGACACCCAGACAGCTTGCCGTACACTGAGAACATCTGAACCGCCATGGCCTTAGGTTGCCATCTCTTTCCAACCTGGATTTCAGGCGACAGAAACCTAGACCTTATCTCTACTCATTTCCCATGGGTGAACGTGATGCAGAAAATCAATAATAACTCCTCCTTCCCTCTCGCCAGAACATTGTGGTTGGCATCTTATCCAAAGTTCAGTGTAGGACCCCTGTAGGGCCTACAGGAGTAGTAGGAGGGCCCCTGAGGGTAGTGTAGGGTCCCTGAGGCCCTGCCCATGCTTAAGAGCTGCGGTGGGCACAAACACACATTGGGACCCTCAGTTTGAGGCCTGTCCTCAACTAAAGCCTCTCAGTGGCTGGACCATGACCCGGCATATGGGGCCTGCCATGCCCCAAGTCACCCAATCTTAACCAGAGGGAGAGACATCTAGTCACCCCTACTCAGGGCTCTGCTCTGGAATCCCTCTTTGGTGGGACATTTGAGGTAAGTAAACACAGAAAGGACTCCTCCCACCCACAGAATGACCCCAATCACTTGGGATCAGGCCATCCCCAGAGAGAAAGACTCCTCCATGGCCCATGAGGCCAGCCCGACATTCCACGGCCACTATTGACACAAAATCCAGAGACATAAGCCTCACCCTTAGGTCATAGCCCAAAAAATTCTCCTCATAGTCTGTAGATCGGGCCTGCCATACGTACGTCCCGAAAAACCGTGTTTTCAGACTTCTTCCTGACATTCCTGTCCCACACACCCTCCAGGCTGATGCCCCTGGAGCCACACCTCAGGACTGTGCCTGCCCTCTCCAAGGAAATTCTTCCCATTCAATTGGCCACAACCCTACAGATTAGGAGAAACCTCCAAAGTCCCAGAGGCCATTCCAATAGTGTAGGCCGCCCAGTACAAAGAGTGGTGATCTGTCACAAGCTGAGCAACGACCTCAACTCACCCGTAGACAGATATCCCAAGAGAAAGGTATTAAACTGGACAGGCCCCTAGAACGTAACTGGTTCCATTGCTTTTGTTTCTAAGCATCTCTCCTCAGAGGCCTGTTTTCCAATACCAGCATATGGGGGATTCCAGAGATACCAATCAGAATAAATCTTGTCTCCACATGGGAAACTTATCCTTTGGAGCTCTATAAAATCCTCCAGTTAGGAGAAAGCTTCAGGTAACCGGAGCCACCGCCCTATTCCAAGGTCTCCATGGACACAAACCCGCATTATGACCATTCGGCAGGAGAGTACATTTCAACTCAGCCCCGTCGATTACTCCCCCCAGACCCAGAATATCACACCTGCCTTGTCGCTAGGAGACAACTTGAATGCAAAGCAGACTCTCTAGGCATCCATCGTTGGAATCCTGCTCTGGCGCCATTCCATATGGGATGTACTGGGAGCCTTTCAACAGGTCTTGACTGTCCTGCAGAAGGAATCCTTGCAGATTGGAGCATCTCACAACTCCTATCGTGGGAAAACCTACATGGCCTCATGAGATGCTCCCCTTTATAAAGGGGCCATCATGGACAGAAACTCCAACCTGAGCCAACTTCTGATCCATTGCTTTGGTTTCTAGGTATCTCTCCTCAGAGGCCTGGTTTCCAATATCAGAATATGGGGGTTTCCTAAGGAAACAATCAGAACAGATCTCATCTCCACATGAGAAAATTGCTCTTTGGAGCTGTGTCAATACGTCAGGTTAGGAGGATCCTTCAGGGCGCTGGCACCATGGCCCAATTCCAAGGTCTCCAAGGACACAAACTTACATTATGATCCATCCTCAGGAGAGTCCAATTCAAATCAGCCCCCTCGGCTGCTCACCCAGAGTCAGCAGATCAAACCTGCCTTGTCACTAGGAGACAGTTGGAATGCGAGATGGGCTGCCCAGGCATCCATCCTTAGAACCCTGCTCTGGAGAATTTCTTTATGGGACGTCTTGAATCCAACCAACCTGTCTTGACTGTCTCGCAGAATGAATCCTTGTGGTTTGAAGCATCACACAATCCCACTGTGAGAAAACCTCCATTTCCTCATGATGCCCCACACCTTCATAAATGGGCCATCATGGACAGAAACTCCATCCTAAGCCAAAGTCTGATCCTCGCCCTGAATTCAGAAGCACGAGATCTCGATTCAGCACTTGAGAGTGTGCCTGCTGTGCCCTCGCCCCGAAACCTAAGCCGAACTTGTGTTATCAGACTTCCGTCATCACAATCCTGGCCACACCCCTCCAGTTTGGCCATTCTGGAGACACAATGCAGCACTCTGCCTGCCCTCCAGAAGAAAAATTTTGCCCTATAGGGCTAACCAGAAACGCCAAATGAGTAACAACCTGCATGCCACTCGACCATACCCCAATTATACAATCTAGCTTGTGCACTAAAGCCTTGTCTGACACAGCCTGAAGGCAGACCTCCAGTCCAACACCCAGACAGCTGGCCGTACACTGAGCATATCAAACCCACAATGGCTTTCGGCCATCATCTCTACCCAACCTCAGTTTTCACCTTCAGAACCTAGACCTTATCTCCACTCACTGCTCAGGAGTGAACGTGATACAAGAATCAGAACTTATCCTTCGCCATGGCAAGAAACCTTGTGGTTGGCATGTGGTCCAACGTTCATTGTAGGAGAAAGCAGCATGGACTATGAGGCCCCACCTATCCCTGAGGGCTACAATTTGCACAAACACACATTGTGACCCTCAGCGTGAGCCCTATCCTCATGTAAAGCCTCTTAGTGACTGGAACAACAGCCCACATATGGGGCTTGCCAAGCCCCTAGTCCCCCAATCTCAACCAGAGTTACAGATGTCTAGTCACCCCTACTCAGGGCTCTGCTCTGGAATCCCTCTTTGGTGGGACACCTGAGGTAAAAAAAAAAAAATACAGAAAGGACTCTTCCCATCCACAGAATGATCCCAACCACTTGGGATCAGGCCAAATCACCAGAGAAAGAAAGACTTGTCCATGGCCCTTGAGGACACCCCCGACATTCCACGGCAACCGTAGGCACAAAATCCAGAGACAAAAGCCTGAGCAAACGCCACATACTCGCCCTTTGTTCATAGCCCGGAAAAAATCTCACAGTCTGTAGATCGAGCCTTCATATATAAATCCCCAAACCTAACCTGAATTTGTGTTTTCAGACTTCTGTCCCCACAGTCATGGCCCACACACCATCCAAGCTGGGGCCCCTGGAGCCACACCTGAGGACTGTGGCTTCCTTCTCCAGGGGAATTCTGCCATTTCCATTGGCCACAACCCTATAGATTAGGAGAAACCTCCAAACTCCCCGAGGCCATCCCAATAGTGTTGGCTGCCCAGGACAAACAGGGATGATCTTCCACAAGTTAGGAAACTACCTCCACTCAGACGCAGGGACAGATATCCCCATAGAATAAGATTGAACTGGACAGGCACTTAGGCCCTAATCAGATCCATTGCTTTTGTTTCCAGGCATCTATCCTCAGAGGCCTGGTTACCAATACCAGCATATGGGGGATTACTGAGGCACTCATAGAAAAATCTCGTCTCCACATAGGAAATGTACTCTTTGGAGCTCTATAAAAACCTCTGTTTAGGAGAATCTTTCAGGACCCGGATAAAGCGCCCCATTCTAAGGTCTCCATGGACTTAAACCCATATTATGATCTATCCTCGGTAGAGTCCATGTCAACTCATCCCCCTTGGTTTCTCCCCCAGGGCCTGCAGATCAAACCTGCCTTGTTGCTAGGAGACAACTAGAATGGGAGGCGGGCTGCCCAGGCATCCATCCTTAGAACCCTACTCTGGAGTCGTTCCATATGGGACATCCTAGAGCCATCCAACAGGTCTCAAGTGTCCCACAGAAGGAATCTTTGCAGTCTGGTGCATCTCACAACTCCCATTGTGGGAAAATCTTCATGGCCTCTTGAGACGCTCCACTTTATAAAGGGGCCATCATGGACAGAAACTCCAACCTGAGCAAACGTCTGATATTCGCCCTGGCTTCAGGTGCATGAGATCTTGATTCAGCTCTGCAGAGTGTGCCTTGTGTGCCCTCACCCCAAAAACTAAGCCTAGCTTGTGTTCTAAGACTACCGTCCTCACACCCCTGGCCCAAAAGGCCTACAGTTTGGCAATACTGGGGCCACAATGCAGCACTCTGCCTGCCCTCCAGAAGAAAAACGTTGCCTTATGGAGCTACCTAGAAACCCGAATGAGGATCAACTGAACGCCACTCGACTGCACCCCAAATATACAGTCTACCCTGTCTAATGCCCTGTCTGACACAGCATGAGCCCACACCTCCAGACCTACGCTCAACAGTTAGCCACACACTGAGCTCATTGTACCCATCACGTCCTTAGGTCTTCATCTCTTCCCAACCTCGGTTTTCGGGTTTCAGAACCTAGACCTAAACTCCAATCACTGTCCAGGGGTGAACGTGATGCAGAAATCACAACTCTTCCTTCGCCATGGCCGGAAACCTTGTGGTTGGCATATTCTCCAACGTTCAGTGTAGGAGAATCCAGCGTGGCCCATGAGGCCCTTCCCATGCTTGAGGGCCTTTTTGGGCACAAATAGGCATTGTGACCCTCAGCATAAGCCCTGTCCTCAAGGAAGACCTCTCAGTGTCTGAATCAAGAGCCCACAATTGGACTTGCCATGCCCCTAGGCCCCCAAACTTAAACAGATGTGGGGTTATCCAGTTGTCCCTCCCAAGGACTCTGCTCTGGAATCCCTCTTTTATTGGCACACATGAGGTACATAAAATAAAATAAAAAAAAACAGAAAGGACACCTCCCATCCCACAGAATGTACCCAAACACTTGGGATTGGGTCAAATCCTCAGAGAAGGAAAGCCATCCACAAAACCCATGAGGCCAAGCCAGCATTCGACCCACATTGTTGACACAAATCCAGAGACAAAACCTGAGCAAGCACCTCAAACTCACCCTTTTTCATATACCGAAGTGTTATCACGGTCTGTAGATTGGGCGTGCCATACCTATGTCCCCAATCCTAAGCAGAATTTGTGTTTTCAGACTTCTGTCCCCACAGGCCTGGCCCACACACACCCTCAAGGCTGGGCCCCTAGAGCCAAACTCAGAACTGTGCCTGCCTTCTCCAGGGGATTTCTGCCCATTCCATTGGCCACAACCCTATAGATTAGGAGAAACTCCAAAATCCCGAGGCCATTCCCATTATTATAGGCTGCCCAGGACAAACAGGGGCGATCTGACACAAGCCGAGCAACTACCTCCCCTCAGATCCATAGACACGTATCCCCAGGAAAGAGATTGAACCAGACAGGCACCTAGGCCCTAATCATATCCATTGCTTTTGTTTCCAGGCATCTCTCCTCAGAGGCCTGGTTTCCAATACCAGCATATGGGAGATTCCTTAGGCACTCATCAAAACAATTCTCTTCTCTACATAGGAAACGTACTCTTTAGAGCTCCATCAAAACCTCCGGTTATGAACATCCCTCAAGGCCCCGGATGAAGCACCCCATTCCAAGGGTCTCCATGGACACAAATGCACATTATGACCCATCCTCAACTCACCCATTTCAAACACACCCGCCTCGGTTTACTCCCCTAGATCCAGCAGATCGAACTTGCCTTGGCGCTATGAGACACCTGGAATGGGAGGCAGGCTGCCCAGGCATCCATCCTTAGAACCCTGCTCTGGATAACTTCCTAATGGGATGTCCTGGAGCCATCCAGCAGGTCTCGACTGTCCCGCGGAAGGAATCATTGCGGTTTGGAGCATCTCACAATTCCCATCGTGGGAAAACCTCCATGGCCTCGTGACACCCTCCCCTTCATGAAGGGGCAGTCATGGACAGAAAACTCCAACCTGAGCCAACGTCTGATCCTAGCTCCGTCTTCAGGTACACGGGATCTCGAATCATCTCTGCAGAGGGTTCCAGCCGTCCCTTCACCCCGAAATCTAAGTCTGGCTTGTGATCTCAGAATTTTTTCCTCACACTCCTGGCCCACAAGCCTTCCAGTTTGGGAATTCTGGAGCCACTATGTGGCACTGTGTCTTCCTTCCAGAAGAAAAACGTTGCCCTCTGGGGCTACCCAGTAACCACAAATGAGTACCAACATGCACAAAAGTCGACTGCACCCCAATGATACAGTCTAGCCTGAGGGCACTAATTCCCTGTCTGCCACAGCCTGAGCCTGCATCTCCCAACCCACACTAAACAGCTGGCCGAACACTGAGCACATCAGTCACAACCATGGCCTTAGGTCTTCATCTCTTCCCAACCTCAGTTTTCAGGCTTCAGAACCTAGACCTCAAATCCAATCACAGTCCAGGAGTGAAAGTGTTGCAGAAATTAGAACTCCTTCTTCCCCATGGCCAGAAAACTTGTGGTTGCCATTTTGTGCAACGATCAGTGTAGGAGAAACCAGCATGGTACATTAGGCCACGCCCTGACTTGAGGGGCTCCTTGGGCACAAAAACACATTGTGAAACTCAATGTGAGCCCTATGCTCAAGGAAGGCCTCTCAGTGTCTGGACCAAGAGCCCACATATGGGGCTTGCCATGTTCTTAGGTCCCAATGTTAACCAGAGTTCTGGTTGTCCCGTCGCCCCACCCCAGGACTCTGCTGTGGAATCCCTCTTTTAGTGGTCCACCTGAGGAAAAAAAAAAAACAAAAAACAAAAAAACAGAAAGGCCTCCACCCTTCCCACAGAATGACCCCAAAACTTTTGGGATTGGGTCAAATCCCCAGAAAGGGAGCCTCATCGATGGCCCATGACGACACCCGGACATTCCATGGCAATCGGCGACACATATCCAGGAAAAAATGAGCATGAGCAAGCACCTCACTTTCGCCCTTTGTTCATATCCCGAAGTGTTCTCCTCACGGTCTATATATCGGGCCGGCCATACCTACAGACCCAAACCTAAGTGGATTTTGTGTTTTCAGACTTTTGTCCAAATAGCCCTGGACCACACACGCTCCACACTTGGGTCCCTGGAGCCACACCTCAGGACTGTGCTTCCCTTTCAAGAGAATTCTTCCCCGTTCCATTGGCCACAACCTTGCAAATTAGGAAAAACCTCCAAAGTTACCGAGGCCATCCCAATAGAGTAGGCCGCCCTGGACAAAGAGGTGTGATCTCAAACCAGCTGAGCATCTACCTCCACTTCAGACAAAAGATGTCCCCAGAGAAGAATAATGAACCGGACTGGCCCTAGGCCCTAATCAGATCCATTGCTTTGGTTTTCCAGGCATCTCTCCTCAGAGGCCTCATTTCCAATACCAGCAAATGGTGGTTTTCCTGAGGCACCAATAAGAACAAATCTCGTCTCCCCATGGAAAAACTTGCTCATTGGCGCTTTGTTATAACCTCTGGTTAGGAGAATCCTTCAGGGCCCTGGTGCCACTGCCCCATACCAAGGTCTCAATGGACTCAAACCAACATTAAGACCCATCCTCAGGAAAGTCCATTTCAACTCATTTAAGACCATCCTCAGGAAAGTCCATTACAACTCAGCACGCCGTTGCTCGCGCAGAGCCATCAGATCTAAACTGTCTTGTCGCTATGAGACAATTGGAATGCGAGGCGGGCTAACCCAGGCATCCATCCTCGAACGTTGGTCTGGACTCATCCATATGGGATGTCCTGGAGCTGTCCAACAGGTCTCAATTGTCCCGCGCAGAAGGAATCCTAGGAGGGGGCATCCCACCACTCCCCAACGTGGGAAAACCAACCTCCACGCTCTCGAGAATCCGCTCCCTTCATGAACGGGCCGTCATGAAAAGAAATCCAAGCTGAGCCAACGTCTGATCCTCGCTCTGACTTCAGAAGCATGAGATATTGCTTCAGATCTTCAGGGGGTACATGCCGTGCCTTCGCCCTGAAACCCAAGTCTAGCTTGTGTTCTCAGACTTCCCATCCTCACACTCCTGGCCCCGAAGCCTACATGTTTGGCAATTCCGGACCATCATTGCAGCACTCGGCCCTGCCCTCTAGAAAAAATGTATTGCGTAATGAGGCTGCCCGGGCACATTAAATGAGAATAAACCTACACGGCACTCGAATGTACCCAAATTATATAGTCTAAACCTGGGCAGTAATGCACTGTCTGACAAAGCCTGAGCCGGGACCCCCTCCTGAGTAACACCCAGGACAGCTGACTGCATCACACTGAGCACAAAACAAAACAAATCAACAAACAACAAAAAAAAACGGATTTCTTCCATCCCACAGAGTGACCCCAAAATCCTTGGACGGGGCCAAACCCCCAGAGAGTAAGACTCGTCCAATTCCCATGAAGTCACCCGGAAATTTCACGACCATGAGTGACACGATATCCAGAGAGAAAAAAAACTTGAGCAAGAGCCTCACACTCACCCTTTTTTCATATCCCGAAGTGTTCTCCTCATGGTCTGTAAATCAGTCCCTGCCCTACCTATGTACCGAAACATAAGCCGAGTTTGTGTCTTCAGACAACTCTCCCAAACAGCCCTGGCCTACACACCCTACAGGCTCAGGCCCCTGGAGCCAAACCTGACGACCTGTGCTTGCTCTCTCCAAGGGAATTGTATATGCCCATTCCAATGGCCACAACCCTACAAAGAGGATAAACCTCCAAAGTCCCTGAGGCCATCCCCAATATTTGTGGCTTCCCCAGGACAAACAGGGGCAATCTGGTCCCATCTGAGCACCTACCTGCACTCAGACCCCATAGACTAATGTCCCCTGATGTAAAAAGGAAACGAACAGGCCCCTAGGAACCTATCGGAAACATTGCTTTGGTTTCCAGGCATCTCTCCTCAGAGACCTGGATTTCATAACAGCATATGGCTGTTTCTTGACTCACCCATCAGAACAAATCTCATCTACACATGGGAAATTTGCACGAGGGAGCTGTGTGAAAGACTCTCTTTAGGAGAACACCTCAGGGACCCAGTGCCACCGCTTCATTCCAAGGTCTCCATAGACACAAAATCATATTAGGACACATCCACGGGAGAGTCCATTTCCACTCAGCTTCCTCGCCGTTGGTCCCCAGATCCAGCAGATCTAACCTGTCTTTGTTGCTTGGAGGAAAATTGGAATGCGAGGTGGGCTACCCAGCAATCCATCCTTAGAACCCTGCTCGTCGGAATCGTTGTCCTGGAGCCAACCAAACAGGTCTCAATGTTCCTGCAGAAGAATCTTTGCAGTTGGGAGCTTCTCACAACTCCCATCGCAGGACAATCCCCATGGCCTCGTGATCCACCCCCCCCTTAAATTAGGGGCCATCAGGGACAGATGTCCAAACCTGAGCGATTCGTCTGATCCACGCCCTGAAACCTCAGATTCACGATATATCGATTCAGGTCTGTAGATTGTGGCCTGCCATATCCTCACCCAGAAACCTAGGCGTAGCTTGGGATCTCAGACTTCCGTCCTCAGACTGCTGGCCCACAAGCCCTCCAGTTTGGCAATCCAGAACCTACAATGCAGCACTCTGCCTGCCCTCCAGAAGAAAAACATTGCCCTCTGGGGCTACCCAGAAAAACCACAAATGAGGATCAAACCTTGCTGCGCGCCATTCGGCTGTACCCCAAATATATAGGCTGACCTTGGCACTAATGCCCTTTATGACACAGCCTGAGCGTGGACCTCCTGGCCCCACCCAGACAGCTGGCCGCACACTGAGCACATCGGACCCGCCATGGCCTTAGGTTGTCATCTCTTCTCAAACCTCGGTTTTCGGCTTCAGAACCTAGACCTTATCCCCAATCACGGCCCGGGTTTTGAAAATGATGCAGAAATCAGAACTCTTTCCCATGGCAAGAAACCTTGTGGTTGACATGTTGTCCAAGGGTTCAGTGTACTTGAAACCAGTGTGGGCCCATGAGGCCCCGCCCATGCTTGCGGGCCACATTGGTCACAAACACACATTGTGACCCTCAGCCTGAGCCCAGTCCTCTCAGGTAAGGCCTCACAGTGGCTGGATGGAGAGGACAGCATATTGGGCTTGCCATGCCCCTAGGGCCCCCATTTTTTTAACCGTAGTTCGGGTTGTCCCTTCACTTTCCCCAGGGCTCTGCTTTGGAATTCCTCTTTTGTGTGGGACACCTGAGGGTAACAAAACCTGAAAGGAGTCCTCCCATCCACAGATTGACGAAGAAACAATTGGGATCAGGGCCAAATCCCGACAGAAAGCAAGAATCGTCCATGGCCCCATGAGGCCTCCCCAACAAACCACCAAGGCCATCGCTGATACAAAATCCAGAGACAAAAGCCTGAGCACGCTCCTCAGACGGTCATTCTTCATATCCTGAAGAGTTTTCTTCAGATAAGAAACCTACACGGCACTCGAATGCACCCAAAAATATATTAGTCTAACCTGGGCACTAATGCACTGTCTGACAACCTTGAGCCAGGACCACGTCGTGACCAACACCCAGACAGCTGACCGCACACCTGAGCACATCAGACACGCCATGGCCTTAGGGTCATCATCTCTTCCCTACCCTCAGTTTTTCAGGCTTTCAGAACCTAGACCTTATCTCCAATCACTGCCCAGGGGTGACTGTGATGCAGAAATCAGCACCTCTTCCTTAACCCATGGCAAGGAAAAACCTTGTGGTTGGCAAGTGTCCAACGTTCAGTGTAGGAGAAACCAGCCATTCACCCTGAGGGCCCCGCCCCAATCGTGAGTGCGAACGAGGGCATAATACACACGCATTGTGACCTCAGCGTGAGTCCTGTCCCTCTAGAACGTCCTGTCATGGCCAGTGGTTGGACCATTCGATGCCATAATGGATCGTGACATGTCCCTAGACCCCCAATTTTTAACCAGATTTCTGGTTTGTCCAGGCGGCACCCTCCCCAGGGCTTACTCACTCTGGAATCCCTCATTTGTGGGACACCTGAGGTTCAAAAAGAAAACAAAAACAATAGCAACATACAAATCAGAACAACGGACTTCTTCCATCCCACAGAATGACCCCAAACTCTTTGGACGGGGCCAGTCCCCCAGAGAGTAAATACTCGTCCATTTCCCATGAAGTCACCCGGAAAAGTTTCACGAGCCATGAGTGTCACCCGATATCAAGAGACATAAACTTGAGCAGTGAGCCACAATACTCGCATTTTTTTTCTATATCCCTGAAGTGTTTCGCCTCATCGGTCGTAGATCAGTCCTGTCCAGACCTAGGACCCGAAAACCTAAGCTGAGTTTGTGTTTTTTAGAAACTGTCTCCATAATACAAGCCCTGGCCTCCAACAGACATCCGTACAGGTCAGCCCCTGGAGCCCAAACCTTGATGCCTGCTTGCCTCCAAGGGAATCGCTATGTGCCCATTTCTATGGCCACAACCCTACTAATAGGAATAAACTTCCAAAAGTCCCTTGACGCCATCTAAGGCCTGACACTGATCCCTGATGTGGACCTGAACTAAGGTATCCTAACTATGAATTACAGTAACCATGACTCAACCTAAACCATGACCTCTGAAACCTGGCCCAGCTAATCCTACCCTGACTCTGACCTAACCACTGGACCCTAACCCTAACCCTGATCGTTGACGATGACTTTGACCCTAATTCCCTAAGTCCGTTAATGGTTAACTCCTAATAAGGACCCTCTGAACCTACACCTCATGCTGACCATGAACCTAACACAGTCTAACCCCTACCCTAAACAAACCGCTACCCTAACCCTGACCTTATGCTGTCTCAACCCACCCTACCCTACCATAACCCTACTTATAAATCTAAACCCAAACCCATCCCAACCCTACCACCAAAACCTAAGTATGACACTGAAACCGAATATTGACCCTCTACCCAAAGCCTGACCCTCAACCTGACCCTGGCCCTGACCTTCATCCTGACCGTGGACCCTGACCCTAATCCCAAACCATGACACTAACACTGACGAAAACACTACATAAAACCTGTCCCTGACCCAAAATGTGGATTTTAAAACCAACCTGAACACCTGACCCTCAACCAGACACTGGTGCTAAAACTTCACCCTGAGCGTGACCCAGACCATGACCATAAACCTAACCTTTGACCCTAAACAGTGACCCCCGACCCTGACCTGAAAAACTAAAACCTGACCCTGACTGTGAGCCTGACCTTAACTCGAACCCATAAATGTAACCTGACCCTGACGCTGACACTGGCCCTCCTCGAATCCTATTGCTGATCTAAACCCTAACCCTAACCCCTAAACCTACCACGGACACTGACCCCTAACAAGTTCTAACCCTAAACAGTCAACCCTAACGCTAACCCCTAACACTAACCCTAAACTTAAACAATAACCATGACCCTATACCTGATAATGATCATAACTCTAACCCGGAACTTTGCCTATACCAGAACCCTGACCCTAAATCACCCTCACCCTGATCCTAAAACCTAACCATGACCCTCACAATGACCCCACAATATAACCCTGTCCCTGACCCGAATGTGGACTTTACTTAACCAATACCTGATCCTACGTAAACCCTGACAACTGGCCCTAGACTTCACCCCTGATCCGCGACCCCAGGCAAAGACCCATAAAACTTAACTCTGACCCAAACAATGACCCTGACCTGACCCTGAACTAACACTAAACCTGACAACTGAATGTGAGCCTGACCCTAACTCTAACCCTAAACGTAACCCTGGACCCCGACACTAACATGGGCCCTGACCGAAGCTAAGGCTGAACCTAACCCTAAAAAAAACCCCTAACATTATCCATAACGGACACTTACCCTAACCCAGTCTAACCCTAACCCTCAATCTACCTCTAAGCCTAACCTGTCCCAAACCTAACCCTGACCCTGACATGAACCTTGCCACCAAACCAAAACTTGAACCTGACCGTAAATCTGACCATGACCCTGCCTGGACCTATAAACCTAACCCGTCAGCCTAACACTGACCCTGACCTGACTCTGACTGTAAACGCTAACCCTGACTGAACCTACTGTGATCCTGACCCTAAACCTAAACCATGAACCTAACCCTAACCCTGACCCCTACCCTAAGCCTTACGCTAACCCTGACCCCAAAGATTTTGTCTAACCCTAACCCTGACCCTACGTCTTTCTTAGCCCTAACCCCTAACACTAACTGGTCTAAAACCCAGCTCTGTTCCCTCCAGCGGGGAAAAACAGCTGCACCCAGGCCTCCCAGCGTGTCTGGGAGGAGGCTGTGTATGTGGGTCAATGGATGGGCACTGCATTGGTGGAGTGTGAGCCTTGAGCAGCGTGGGGACCGGCGGCTCAGGGAGCTCTGGTGGAGCAGGAAAGTTTGGTAAGGAACCCCCAGGCATTCGTGACCTCACTTTCCTGACGACAGAGCCCAACGCAATTGGAACCCACGTATCCAGGCATCCCATTACAGAGAAACGCCCCCTCCCCAGATCTATCTAGGAACATCCTAAAGGAAGCACCACGTTCTTCTACTGTACTGAAGCCCAGAGGATGCAGGGAGAAGTGAGCTCACCCGCCAGACACGTCCCCCCTCCATCCCTGGCAGGTCAATATCAGGTTTCCCCAACGCCTCAGGCCCTTTGGCTAATAAAATCAAAAAGGGTGACACCCAGTGGGCTCAGAGTCGGAGAGTCCCCACACCTTCTGATCTATGGGTGTAGCCCTAGGTGTCCTCCCTGTCTCTCTCCCCTGTGTGTGTGTGTGGTGTGTGTGTGTGTGTGTTTGTGTGTATGAGTGCGAGTGCCTCTGGGTGTCTGTGTGTCTGTGTGTAAAGAGTACCTGGCCATGCCATCCTGGGTGGAGATGCCCCAAGCAGGATGAGGCTGATATGGGGTTAGATGTCTGGTGGGTAAGTCATGTTCACAACCCCCCAGTTTAAGGCTGCTTAAGTGGGATCAGTTGTAGGGTCTACACCCTTCTGCCCAGGGTTTATCCTGAGACCCTGAATGGATGAGTCCATGACTCAGGAGCGGGGCTAACCATAACAGTAACCCACTAACCCTGACCCTGACACTGACTGTGAGCCTGCCCCAAACCCTAACCCCAAGCCCTGACCCTGACTCTGACCCTGACCCTTACTGTGATCCTTACCTGAACCATAAACCGAAACCTAAGCCTGGCAAGGACCCTGATGTGGACCCTGAACCTAAACCTAACTCTGACATTACCGAAAATATGACTAATACCTCACCATGACCCATACCCTGACCCCTAATCCTAACCCTGACGCAGACCTATCCCTGACCCTAACACTAACCCTGACACTGAATGTGAACCTGAACCTAAGTCTAACCCTGGGCCCTAAAAATGTAATCCTGACCCTGACACTAACACGGGCCCTGACCTGAAAACCTAATGCTGAACATAACCCTAAAACTAACCCCTAACATTATCCCTGACACTGACCTTAACCCGGTCTAATCCTAACCCTCAAACCTACCTCTAACCTACCCTAACCCCACTTTTAAACAATTATCCTGACCCTCTCCCTGAACCTGATCATAACCCTAACTCTGAACTTTGCCTACGTCAGAAACTTAACCTTAAAACTGACCCTGGCCTTGACCTTAACACTGACCCTAACCCTGACTGTAAACCTAACTCTGACCCAATCCGTGAGCCTGAACAGATTAGTAACCCTAAAGCTAACCCTGATCCTGAATCTCTCACTCATAAAAAATACAGAAACCTAAACATAAGCTGACCTTACCATAACCATGAACCTAACCCTGACCCTGACCCTAACCCTGACACTAAAACCTGTCCCAAACCTAACCCTGACCTGACATGACCTTGCCCCCAAACCAAAACTTGAACCTGACCCTGAAAACTGACCATGACCCTGAACCTGACCCTAAACCCAACTGTGAGCCTAACACTGACCCTGAGCCTGACTCTGACTCTAACGCTAAAACCTGAACCTACTGTGATCCTGACCCTAAACCTGACCATGAACCTAACCCTAACCCTGACCCCTACCCTAAGCCTTATGCTAACCCTGACCCCAAGACGTCTAACCCTAACCCTGACCCTAAGTCTTTCTTAACCCTAACCCTAACACTAACCTGGTCTAAAACCAGCTCTGTTCCCTCCAGCGGGGAGAACAGCTGCACGCAGGCCTCCCAGGGGCTGTGGGGAGGCTGTATGGGGGTCACAGGATGGGCACTGCATTGAGTGGAGTGTGAACCTTGAGCAGCTTGGGGACTGGCGTCTCAGGGAGCTCTGGTGGAGCAGGAAGTTCGGTAAGGAGCCCCCAGGCAGTGGTGACCTCACTTCCTTGATGACGGAGCCCCAAGGGAATTGGAACCCACATATCCAGGCACCCCATTACAGAGAAAACCGCCTGCCCAGCTCATTTCTAGGCACAAACCTAAAGGAAGCGACATGTTCTCTGTTGTACTAAAGCCGAGAGGATGCAGGGAGAAGAGAGCTGGCCCGTCTGACACGTCCCCTCCCTGGCAGGTCATATCAGGTTTCCCCAATGCCTCAGGCCCTTTGGCTAAAAAATCAAAAGGTGACACCAGGGGGCTCAGATCAGAGAGTCCCACACCTTCTGATCCACTCGTATAGGCTTAGGTCTCCTCCCCGCTGTGTGTGTGTGTGTGTGTGTGGTGGGGGTGTGCGTCTGTGTGTCTGTGTGTCTGTGGTGTAAAGAGGTCCTGGCTATGCCATCGAGGGTGGAGATGCCCCAAGCAGGATCAGGCTGATGAGGGAGGTAGATATCTGGTGGGCAAGTCATGTTCACACCTGCCCCAGGTTAAGGCAGGTTAAGTGGGATCGGGTGTAGGGTCTACACCCTTCTGCCCAGGGTTTATCCTGAGACCCTGAACGGATGGGTCCATGACCCAGGATCAGGGCTAACCCTAACAGTAAACCACTAACCCTGACCCTGACCCTGACTGACTGTGAGACTGCCCCAAAAACCCTAACCCAAGCCCCTGACCCTGACCCTGACCTGACCCTGACTGTGATCCTGACCTGAACCCTAAACCTAAAACCTAAGCCTGACACTGACCCTGATGTGGACCCTGAACCTAAACCTAACTCTGACATTACCGTAACCCATGACTCAAACCTAACCAGGACCCTGACCCTGACCCTAATCCTAACCCTGACGCTGACCTAACCCAGGACCCTAACCCTAACCCTGATCGTGACTTGAATTGACCCTAACCCTAAAACCTTATGGTAACTCTAACCATGACCCTAATAAGGACCCTGAACCTACACCTCATGCTGACCCTGAACCTAACACTAACCCCTACCCTAAACCAAAACCCTAACCCTGACCTTATGCTGTCTCACCACCCACCCTAACCATAACCCTACTTATAAATCTAACCCAAACCCCATCCCAACCCCTACCACCAAAACCTAAGTATGACACTGAACCGAATATTGACCCTCTACCAAAGCCTGACCCTCAACCTGACACCTGGCCCTGACCTTCATCCTGACCGTGACCCTGACCCTAATCCAAACCATGACACTAACACTGACCACTACATAAAACCTGTCCCTGACCCAAATGTGGATTTTAAACCAACCTGAACCTGACCCTCAGACCTCACCAGACACTGGTGCTAAACTTCACTTCACCCTGAGCGTGACCCAGACCATGACCATAAACCTAACCTTGACCCTAACAGTGACCCCGACCCCTGACCTGAAAACTAAACCTGACCCTGACTGTGTGAGCCTGACCTTAACTCGAACCATAAATGTAACCCTGACCCTGACGCTGACACTGGCCCTCCTCGAATCCTATTGCTGATCCTAACCCTAACACTAACCCCTAAACCTACCACGGACACTGACCCTAACAAGTTCTAACCCTAACAGTCAACCTAACGCTAACCCTAACACTAACCCTAAACTTAAACAATAACCATGACCCTATACCTGATAATGATCATAACTCTAACCCGGAACTTTGCCTATACCAGACCCTGACCCTAAATCACCCTCACCCTGATCCTAAACCTAACCATGACCCTCACAATGACCACAATATAACCCTGTCCCTGACCCGAATGTGGACTTTAAACCAATACCTGATCCTACGTAAACCTGACACTGGCCCTAGACTTCACCCTGACCCCGACCCAGGCAAAGACCATAAACTTAACTCTGACCCAAACAATGACCCTGACGCTGAAACTAACACTAAACCTGACACTGAATGTGAGCCTGACCCTAACTCTAACCCTAAACGTAACCCTGACCCCTGACACTAACATGGGCCCTGACCCGAAAGCTAAGGCTGAACCTAACCCTAAAAAAACCCCTAACATTATCCCTGACACTGACCCTAACCCAGTCTAACCCTAACCCTCAATCTACCTCTAAGCCTAACCTGTCCCAAACCTAACCCTGACCCTGACATGAACCTTGCCACCAAACCAAAACTTGAACCTGACCGTAAATCTGACCATGACCCTGCCTGGACATAAACCTAACCGTCAGCCTAACACTGACCCTGACCCTGACTCTGACTGTAACGCTAACCCTGAACCTACTGTGATCCTGACCCTAAACCTAACCATGAACCTAACCCTAACCCTGACCCCTACCCTAAGCCTTACGCTAACCCTGACCCCAAAGATGTCTAACCCTAAACCTGACCCTACGTCTTTCTTAGCCCTAACCCTAACACTAAGCTGGTCTAAACCCAGCTCTGTTCCCTCCAGCGGGGAAAACAGCTGCACCCAGGCCTCCCAGGGTCTGGGAGGAGGCTGTATGTGGGTCAATGGATGGGCACTGCATTGAGTGGAGTGTGAGCCTTGAGCAGCGTGGGGACCGGCGGCTCAGGGAGCTCTGGTGGAGCAGGAAGTTTGTTTGGTAAGGAACCCCCAGGCATTCGTGACCTCACTTTCCTGACGACAGAGCCCAACGCAATTGGAACCCACGTATCCAGGCATCCCATTACAGAGAAACGCCCTCCCCAGATCTATCTAGGAACATCCTAAAGGAAGCACCACGTTCTTCTACTGTACTGAAGCCCAGAGGATGCAGGGAGAAGTGAGCTCGCCCGCCAGACACGTCCCCTCCCTGGCAGGTCATATCAGGTTTCCCCAACGCCTCAGGCCCTTTGGCTAATAAAATCAAAAGGTGACACCAGTGGGCTCAGAGTCGGAGAGTCCCACACCTTCTGATCTATGGGTGTAGCCCTAGGTGTCCTCCCTGTCTCTCTCCCTGTGTGTGTGTGTGTGTGTGTGTGTGTGTGTGTGTGTGAGTGCGAGTGCCTCTGGGTGTCTGTGTGTCTGTGTGTAAAAGAGTACCTGGCCATGCCATCCTGGGTGGAGATGCCCCAAGCAGGATGAGGCTGATATGGGGTTAGATGTCTGGTGGGTAAGTCATGTTCACACCCCAGTTTAAGGCTGCTTAAAGTGGGATCAGTTGTAGGGTCTACACCCTTCTGCCCAGGGTTTATCCTGAGACCCTGAATGGATGAGTCCATGACTCAGGAGCGGGGCTAACCATAACAGTAACCACTAACCCTGACCCTGACACTGACTGTGAGCCTGCCCCAAACCCTAACCCAAGCCCTGACCCTGACTCTGACCCTGACCCTTACTGTGATCCTTACCTGAACCATAAACCGAAACCTAAGCCTGGCAAGGACCCTGATGTGGACCCCTGAACCTAAACCTAACTCTGACATTAACGAAAATATGACTAATACCTCACCATGACCCATACCCTGACCCTAATCCTAACCCTGACGCAGACCTATCCCTGACCCTAACACTAACCCTGACACTGAATGTGAGCCTGAACCTAACTCTAAACCCTAAAAAAACGTAATCCTGACCCTGACACTAACACGGGCCCTGACCTGAAACCTAATGCTGAACATAACCCTAAAACTAACCCCTAACATTATCCCTGACACTGACCTTAACCCGGTCTAATCCTAACCCTCAACCTACCTCTAACCCTAACCCCTAACCCCACTTTAACAATTATCCTGACCCTCTCCCTGAACCTGATCATAACCCTAACTCTGAACTTTGCCTACGTCAGAACTTAACCTTAAAACTGACCCTGGCCTTGACCTTAAACACTGACCCTAACCCTGACTGTAAACCTAACTCTGACCCAATCCGTGAGCCTGAACAGATTAGTAACCCTAAAGCTAACCCTGATCCTGAATCTACTCATAAAACAGATCCTAAACATAAAGCTGACCTTACCATAACCATGAACCTAACCCTGACCCTGACCCTAACCCTGACACTAAACCTGTCCCAAACCTAACCTTGACCTGACATGACCTTGCCCCCAAAACCAAAACTTGAACCTGACCCGAAAACTGACCATGACCCTGAACCTGACCCTAAACCTAACCGTGAGCCTAACACTGACCCTGAGCCTGACTCTGACCGTAACGCTAACCCTGAACCTACTGTGATCCTGACCCTAAACCTGACCATGAACCTAACCCTAACCCTGACCCCTACCCTAAGCCTTATGCTAACCCTGACCCCAAAGACGTCTAACCCTAACCCTGACCCTAATTCTTTCTTAACCCTAACCCTAACACTAACCTGGTCTAAAACCAGCTCTTTTCCATCCAGTGGGGAAAACAGCTGCACGCAGGCCTCCCAGGGGCTGTGGGGAGGCTGTATGGGGGTCACAGGATGGGCACTGCATTGAGTGGAGTGTGAGCCTTGAGCAGCGTGGGGACCGGCGGCTCAGGGAGCTCTGGTGGAGCAGGAAGTTCGGTAAGGAACCCCCAGGCAGTGGTGACCCTCACTTCCTTGACGAAGGGCCCAACGGAATTGGAACCCACGTATCCAGGCATCCCCCATTACAGAGAAAACGCCCTCCCCAGCTCTATCTAGGCACATCCTAAAGGAAGCGACATGTTCTTCTGCTGTACTGAAGCCGAGAGGAATGCAGGGAGAAGAGACCTGGCCCGTCTGACACGTCCCCTCCCTGGCAGGTCATATCAGGTTTCCCCAATGCCCAGGCCCTTTGGGCTAAAAAATCAAAAGGTGACACCAGGGGGCTCAGATCAGAGAGTCCCACACCTTCTGATCCACTCGTATAGGCTTAGGTCTCCTCCCCGCTGTGTGTGTGTGTGTGTGTGTGTGTGGGGGGTGTGTGTCTCTGTGTGTCTGTGTGTCTGTGTGTCAAGAGGTCCTGGCTATGCCATCGAGGGTGGAGATGCCCCAAGCAGGATCAGGCTGATGAGGGAGGTAGATGTCTCGTGGGCAAGTCATGTTCACACCCCCCCAGTTTAAGGCAGGTTAAGAGGGATCGGGTGTAGGGTCTATACCCTTCTGCCCAGGGTTTATCCTGAGACCCTGAACGGATGGGTCCATGACCCAGGATCAGGGCTAACCCTAACAGTAACCACTAACCCTGACCCTGACCCTGACTGACTGTGAGACTGCCCCAAACCCTAACCCAAGCCCTGACCCTGACCCTGACCCTGACCCTGACTGTGATCCTGACCTGAACCCTAAACCTAAACCTAAGCCTGACACTGACCCTGATGTGGACCCTGAACCTAAACCTAACTCTGACATTACCGTAACCATGACTCAAACCTAACCAGGACCCTGACCCTGACCCTAATCCTAACCCTGACGCTGACCTAACCCGGACCCTAACCCTAACCCTGATCGTGACTTGAATTGACCCTAACCCTAAACCTTATGGTAACTCTAACCATGACCCTAATAAGGACCCTGAACCTACACCTCATGCTGACCCTGAACCTAACACTAACCCCTACCCTAAACAAAACCCTAACCCTGACCTTATGCTGTCTCACCCACCCTAAACCATAACCCTACTTATAAATCTAACCCAAACCCCATCCCAACCCCTACCACCAAAACCTAAGTATGACACTGAACCGAATATTGACCCTCTACCAAAGCCTGACCCTCAACCTGACCCTGGCCCTGACCTTCTCCTGACCATGACCCTGACCCTAATCCAAACCATGACACTAACACTGACCACTACATAAACCTGTCCCTGACCCAAAAGTGGATTTTAAACCAACCTGAACCTGACCCTCAACCAGACACTGGTGCTAAACTTCACCCTGAGCGTGACCCAGACCATGACCATAAACCTAACCTTGACCCTAACAGTGACCCCGACCCTGACCTGAAAACTAAACCTGACCCTGACTGTGAGCCTGACCTTAACTCGAACCATAAATGTAACCCTGACCCTGACGCTGACACTGGCCCTCCTCGAATCCTATTGCTGATCCTAACCCTAACACTAACCCCTAAACCTACCACGGACACTGACCCTAACAAGTTCTAAACCTAACAGTCAACCTAACGCTAACCCTAACACTAACCCTAAACTTAAACAATAACCATGACCCTATACCTGATAATGATCATAACTCTAACCCCGGAACTTTGCCTATACCAGACCCTGACCCTAAATCACCCTCACCCTGATCCTAAACCTAACCATGACCCTCACAATGACCACAATATAACCCTGTCCCTGACCCGAATGTGGACTTTAAAAAAACCAATACCTGATCCTACGTAAACCTGACACTGGCCCTAGACTTCACCCTGACCCCGACCCAGGCAAAGACCATAAACTTAACTCTGACCCAAACAATGACCCTGACGCTGAAACTAACACTAAACCTGACACTGAATGTGAGCCTGACCCTAACTCTAACCCTAAACGTAACCCTGACCCTGACACTAACATGGGCCCTGACCCGAAAGCTAAGGCGGAACCTAACCCTAAAAAAAAACCCCTAACATTATCCCTGACACTGACCCTAACCCAGTCTAACCCTAACCCTCAATCTACCTCTAAGCCTAACCTGTCCCAAACCTAACCCTGACCCTGACATGAACCTTTGCCACCAAACCAAAACTTGAACCTGACCGTAAATCTGACCATGACCCTGCCTGGACATAAACCTAACCGTCAGCCTAACACTGACCCTGACCCTGACTCTGCCTGTAACGCTAACCCTGAACCTACTGTGATCCTGACCCTAAACCTAACCATGAACCTAACCCTAACCCTGACCCCTACCCTAAGCCTTACGCTAACCCTGACCCCAAAGATGTCTACCCCTAAACCTGACCCTACGTCTTTCTTAGCCCTAACCCTAACACTAAGCTGGTCTAAACCCAGCTCTGTTCCCTCCAGCGGGGAAAACAGCTGCACCCAGGCCTCCCAGGGTCTGGGAGGAGGCTGTGCATGTGGGTCAATGGATGGGCACTGCATTGAGTGGAGTGTGAGCCTTGAGCAGCGTGGGGACCGGCGGCTCAGGGAGCTCTGGTGGAGCAGGAAGTTTGGTAAGGAACCCCCAGGCATTCGTGACCTCACTTTCCTGACGACAGAGCCCAACGCAATTGGGAACCCACGTATCCAGGCATCCCATTACAGAGAAACGCCCTCCCCAGATCTATCTAGGAACATCCTAAAGGAAGCACCACGTTCTTTCTACTGTACTGAAGCCCAGAGGTTGCAGGGAGAAGTGAGCTCGCCCTCGCCCGCCAGACACGTCCCCTCCCTGGCAGGTCATATCAGGTTTCCCCAACGCCTCAGGCCCTTTCGCTAATAAAATCAAAAGGTGACACCAGTGGGCTCAGAGTCGGAGAGTCCCACACCTTCTGATCTATGGGTGTAGCCCTAGGTGTCCTCCCTGTCTCTCTCCCTGTGTGTGTGTGTGTGTGTGTGTGTGTGTGTGTGTGTATGAGTGCGAGTGCCTCTGGGTGTCTGTGTGTCTGTGTGTAAAGAGTACCTGGCCATGCCATCCTGGGTGGAGATGCCCCAAGCAGGATGAGGCTGATATGGGGTTAGATGTCTGGTGGGTAAGTCATGTTCACACCCCCCCAGTTTAAGGCTGCTTAAGTGGGATCAGTTGTAGGGTCTACACCCTTCTGCCCAGGGTTTATCCTGAGACCCTGAATGGATGAGTCCATGACTCAGGAGCGGGGCTAACCATAACAGTAACCACTAACCCTGACCCTGACACTGACTGTGAGCCTGCCCCAAACCCTAACCCAAGCCCTGAACCTGACTCTGACCCTGACCCTTACTGTGATCCTTACCTGAACCATAAACCGAAAACCTAAGCCTGGAAAGGACCCTGATGTGGACCCTGAACCTAAACCTAACTGTGACATTAACGAAAATATGACTAATACCTCACCATGACCCATACCCTGACCCTAATCCTAACCCTGACGCAGACCTATCCCTGACCCTAACACTAACCCTGACACTGAATGTGAGCCTGAACCTAACTCTAACCCTAAATGTAATCCTGACCCTGACACTAACACGGGCCCTGACCTGAAGCCTAATGCTGAACATAACCCTAAAACTAACCCCAAATATTATCCCTGACACTGACCTTAACCCGGTCTAATCCTAACCCTCAACCTACTCTAACCATAACCCTAACCCCACTTTAACAATTATCCTGACCCGCTCCCTGAACCTGATCATAACCCTAACTCTGAACTTTGCCTACGTCAGAACTTAACCTTAAAACTGACCCTGGCCTTGACCTTAACACTGACCCTAACCCTGACTGTAAACCTAACTCTGACCCAATCCGTGAGCCTGAACAGATTAGTAACCCTAAAGCTAACCCTGATCCTGAATCTACTCATAAAACAGATCCTAAACATAAAGCTGACCTTACCATCACCATGAACCTAACCCTGACCCTGACCCTAACCCTGACACTAAACCTGTCCCAAACCTAACCCTGACCTGACATGACCTTGCCCCCAAACCAAAACTTGAACCTGACCCTAAAACTGACCATGACCCTGAACCTGACCCTAAACCCAACTGTGAGCCTAACACTGACCCTGAGCCTGACTCTGCCTGTAACGCTAACCCTGAACCTACTGTGATCCTGACCCTAAACCTGACCATGAACCTAACCATAACCCTGACCCCTACCCTAAGCCTTACACTAACCCTGACCCCAAAGACGTCTAACCCTAACCCTGTCCCTAAGTCATTCTTAACCCTAACCCTAACACTAACCTGGTCTAAAACCAGCTCTGTTCCCTCCAGTGGGGAAAACAGCTGCACGCAGGCCTCCCAGGGACTGTGGGGAGGCTGTATGGGGGTCACAGGATGGGCACTGCATTGAGTGGAGTGTGAGCCTTGAGCAGCTTGGGGACCGGCGGCTCAGGGAGCTCTGGTGGAGCAGGAAGTTTGGTAAGGAGCCCCCAGGCAGTGGTGACCTCACTTCCTTGATGACTGAGCCCAAGGGAATTGGAACCCACATATCCAGGCACCCCATTACAGAGAAAACCGCCATGCCCAGCTCATTTCTAGGCACAACCTAAAGGAAGCGACATGTTCTCTGTTGTACTAAAGCCGAGAGGATGCAGGGAGAAGAGAGCTGGCCCGGCTGACACGTCCCCTACCTGGCAGGTCATATCAGGTTTCCCCATCACCTCAGGCCCTTTGACTAATAAATTTAAAAGGTGACACCAGGGGGCTCAGAGTCAGAGAGTCCCACACCTCTTATCCACTTGTGTAGCCCTAGGTCTCCTCCCTGTGTGTGTGTGTGTGTGTGTGTGTGTGTGTGTGTGTGTGTGTGCCTCTGGGTGTCTGTGTGTCTGTGTGTAAAGAGGACCTGGCCATGCCATCCTGGGTGGAGATGCCCCAAGCAGGATCAGGCTGATGAGGGAGGTAGATGTCTCGTGGGCAAGTCATGTTCACACCCCAGTTTAAGGCAGGTTAAGTGGGATCGGGTGTAGGGTCTATACCATTCTGCCCAGGGTTTATCCTGAGACCCTGAAGGGACGGGTCCATGACCCAGGAGCGGGGCTAACCCTAACAGTAACCACTAACCCTGACCCTGACACTGATATGAGCCTGCCGCAAACCCTAACCCAAGCCCTGACCCTGACCCTGACCCTGACCCTGACTGTGATCCTGACCTGAACCCTAAACCTAACCTAAGCCTGACACTGACCCTGATGTGGACCCTGAACCTAAACCTAACTCTGACATTACCATAACCATGATTCAAACCTAACCAGGACCCTGACCCTGACCCTAATCCTAACCCTGACGCTGACCTAACCCGGACCCTAACCCTAACCCTGATCGTGACTTGAATTGACCCTAACCCTAAACCTTATGGTAACTCTAACCGTGACCCTAAAAAGGACCCTGAACCTACACATCATGCTGACCCTGACCTTAACACTAACCCCTAACCTAAACCAAACCGTAACACTGACCTTCCGCTGTCTATCGCTAATCCTAACCATAACCCTACTTCTAACCCTAACCCTAACCCCAATCTCAAACCCTACTGCCAAAACCTAACTGTGACACTGATCCAAACATTGACCCTATACGAAAGCCTGACCCTCAACCTGACCCTGGCCCTGACCTTTACCTGACCCTGACTCTGACCCTAATCCTAACCTTGACACTAACTCTGACCACAACATAACCCTGTCCCTGACCCGAATGTGGACTTTAAACCAATACCTGAACCTGACCCTAAGCAGGACACTGGTGCTAAACTTCACCCTGACCCTGACCCAGACCATGACGATAACCTAACCTTGACCCTTACAGTGACCCCGACAATCAACTGAACACTAAACCTGACCCTGAATGTGAGACTGAACCCTAGTCAAACCCTAAATGTAACCCTGACCCTGACACTAACATGGGCCCTCCCTCGAATCCTATATCTGAACCTAACCCTAACACTAACCCGTAACCCTACAACGGACCCTGACCCTAACAAGTTCTAACCCTAACCGTCAACCTAACGCTAAACATAAAACTAACCCTAAACTTTAACAATAACCCTGACCCTATACCTGACTAAGATCATAACCCTAACCCTGAACTTTGCCTATACCAGTCCCTGACCCTAAACCGGACACTGGCCCTGACCCTTAACCTAACCATGAACCTAACAATGACCACTACCTAACCCTGTCCCTGACCCGAATGTGTACTTTCAACCAATACCTGATCCTGACCGTAAAACCTGACACTGGTCCTAGACTTCACCCTGTCCCCGACCCAGGCAAAGACCAGAAACCTAAGTCTGACCCTAACAGTGACCCTGACCCTCACCCTAACACTAAACCTGACACTGAATGTGAGCCTGAACTTATCTCTAACCTTAAACGTAACCGTGACCCTGACACTAACACGGGCCCTGACCCGAAACCTAACGCTGAACCTAACCCTAAAAAAACCCCCTAACATTATCCCTGACACTGACCCTAACCCAGTCTAACCTAACTCTCAACCTACCCCTAAGCCTTACTCTAACCCCCACTTTAACAATTATCCTGACCCTCTCCCTGAACCTGATCATAACCCTAACTCTGAACATTGCCTATGTCAGAACTTAACCTTAAAACTGACCCTGGCCTTGACCTTAACACTGACCCTAACCCTGACTGTAAACCTAACTCTGACCCAATCCGTGAGCCTGAACAGATTAGTAACCCTAAAGCTAACCCTGATCCTGAATCTACTCATAAAACAGAACCTAAACATAAAGCTGACCTTACCATCACCATGAACCTAACCCTGACCCTGACCCTAACCCTGACACTAAACCTGTCCCAAACCTAACCTTGACCTGACATGACCTTGCCCCCAAACCAAAACTTGAACCTGACCCGAAAACTGACCATGACCCTGAATCTTACCCTAAACGTAACCGTGAGCCTAACACTGACCCTGAGCCTGACTCTGACCGTAACGCTAATCCTGAACCTACTGTGAGCCAGACCCTAAACCTAACCATGAACCTAACCCTAACCCTGACCCCTACCCTAAGCCTTATGCTAACCCTGACCCCAAAGACGTCTAACCCTAACCCTGACCCTAATTCTTTCTTAACCCTAACCCTAACACTAACCTGGTCTAAATCCAGCTCTTTTCCATCCAGTGGGGAAAACAGCTGCACGCAGGCCTCCCAGGGGCTGTGGGGAGGCTGTATGGGGGTCACAGGATGGGCACTGCATTGAGTGGAGTGTGAGCCTTGAGCAGCGTGGGGACCGGCGGCTCAGGGAGCTCTGGTGGAGCAGGAAGTTCGGTAAGGAACCCCCAGGCAGTGGTGACCTCACTTCCTTGACGAAGGGCCCAACGGAATTGGAACCCACGTATCCAGGCATCCATTACAGAGAAATGCCCTGCCCAGCTCTATCTAGGCACATCCCAAAGGAAGCGACATGTTCTTCTGCTGTACTGAAGCCGAGAGAATGCAGGGAGAAGAGACCTGGCCCGTCTGACACGTCCCCTCCCCTGGCAGGTCATATCAGGTTTCCCCAATGCCTCAGGCCCTTTGGCTCAAAAAATCAAAAGGTGACACCAGGGGGCTCAGATCAGAGAGTCCCACACCTTCTGATCCACTCGTATAGGCTTAGGTCTCCTCCCCGCTGTGTGTGGGTGTGTGTGTGTGTGGGGGGGGGTGTCTCTGTGTGTCTGTGTGTCTTTGTGTCAAGAGGTCCTGGCTATGCCATCGAGGGTGGAGATGCCCCAAGCAGGATCAGGCTGATGAGCGAGGTAGATGTCTCGTGGGCAAGTCATGTTCACACCCCAGTTTAAGGCTGGTTAAGAGGGATCGGGTGTAGGGTCTACACCCTTCTGCCCAGGGTTTATCCTGAGACCCTGAACGGATGGGTCCATGACCCAGGATCAGGGCTAACCCTAACAGTAACCACTAACCCTGACCCTGACCCTGACTGACTGTGAGACTGCCCCAAACCCTAACCCAAGCCCTGACCCTGACCCTGACCCTGACCCTGACTGTGATCCTGACCTGAACCCTAAACCTAAACCTAAGCCTGACACTGACCCTGATGTGGACCCTGAACCTAAACCTAACTCTGACATTACCGTAACCATGACTCAAACCTAACCAGGACCCCTGACCCTGACCCTAATCCTAACCCTGACGCTGACCTAACCCGGGACCCTAACCCTAACCCTGATCGTGACTTGAATTGACCCTAACCCTAAACCTTATGGTAACTCTAACCATGACCCTAATAAGGACCCTGAACCTACACCTCATGCTGACCCTGAACCTAACACTAACCCCTACCCTAAACCAAACCCTAACCCTGACCTGATGCTGTCTCACCCACCCTAACCATAACCCTACTTATAAATCTAACCCAAACCCCATCCCAACCCCTACCACCAAAACCTAAGTATGACACTGAACCGAATATTGACCCTCTACCAAAGCCTGACCCTCAACCTGACCCTGGCCCTGACCTTCTCCTGACCATGATCCTGACCTTAATACAAACCATGACACTAACACTGACCACTACATAAACCTGTCCCTGACCCAAAAGTGGATTTTAAACCAACCTGAACCTGACCCTCAACCAGACACTGGTGCTAAACTTCACCCTGAGCGTGACCCAGACCATGACCATAAACCTAACCTTGACCCTAACAGTGACCCCGACCCTGACCTGAAAACTAAACCTGACCCTGACTGTGAGCCTGACCTTAACTCGAACCATAAATGTAACCCTGACCCTTTCACTGACACTGGCCCTCCTCGAATCCTATTGCTGATCCTAACCCTAAGACTAACCCCTAAACCTACCACGGACACTGACCCTAACAAGTTCTAAACCTAACAGTCAACCTAACGCTAACCCTAACACTAACCCTAAACTTAAACAATAACCATGACCCTATACCTGATAATGATCATAACTCTAACCCGGAACTTTGCCTATACCAGACCCTGACCCTAAATCACCCCTCACCCTGATCCTAAACCTAACCATGACCCTCACAATGACCACAATATAACCCTGTCCCTGACCCGAATGTGGACTTTAAACCAATACCTGATCCTACGTAAACCTGACACTGGCCCTAGACTTCACCCCTGACCCCGACCCAGGCAAAGACCATAAACTTAACTCTGACCCAAACAATGACCCTGACGCTGAAACTAACACTAAACCTGACACTGAATGTGAGCCTGACCCTAACTCTAACCCTAAACGTAACCCTGACCCTGACACTAACATGGGCCCTGACCCGAAAGCTAAGGCTGAACCTAACCCTAAAAAAACCCCTAACATTATCCCTGACACTGACCCTAACCCAGTCTAACCCTAACCCTCAATCTACCTCTAAGCCTAACCTGTCCCAAACCTAACCCTGACCCTGACATGAACCTTGCCACCAAACCAAAACTTGAACCTGACCGTAAATCTGACCGTGACCCTGCCTGGACATAAACCTAACCGTCAGCCTAACACTGACCCTGAGCCTGACTCTGCCTGTAACGCTAACCCTGAACCTACTGTGATCCTGACCCTAAAACTGACCATGAACCTAACCCTAACCCTGAGCCCTACCCTAAGCCTTACACTAACCCTGACCCCAAAGACGTCTAACCCTAACCCTGACCCTAAGTCATTCTTAACCCTAACCCTAACACTAACCTGGTCTAAAACCAGCTCTGTTCCCTCCAGCGGGGAAAACAGCTGCACGCAGGCCTCCCAGGCGCTGTGGGGAGGCTGTATGGGGGTCACAGGATGGGCACTGCATTGAGTGGTGTGTGAGCCTTGAGCAGCGTGGGGACCGGCGGCTCAGGGAGCTCTGGTGGAGCAGGAAGTTTGGTAAGGAGCCCCCAGGCAGTGGTGACCTCACTTCATTGATGACTGATCCCAAGGGAATTGGAACCCACATATCCAGGCACCCCATTACAGAGAGAATACCGCCATGCCCAGCTCATTTCTAGGCACAACCTAAAGGAAGCGACATGTTCTCTGTTGTACTAAAGCCGAGAGGATGCAGGGAGAAGAGAGCTGGCCCGGCTGACACGTCCCCTACCTGGCAGGTCATATCAGGTTTCCCCATCACCTCAGGCCCTTTGACTAATAAATTTAAAAGGTGACACCAGGGGGCTCAGAGTCAGAGAGTCCCACACCTCTTATCCACTTGTGTAGCCCTAGGTCTCCTCCCTGTGTGTGTGTGTGTGTGTGTGTGTGTGTGTGTGTGTGTGTGTGCCTCTGGGTGTCTGTGTGTCTGTGTGTAAAGAGGACCTGGCCATGCCATCCTGGGTGGAGATGCCCCAAGCAGGATCAGGCTGATGAGGGAGGTAGATGTCTCGTGGGCAAGTCATGTTCACACCCCAGTTTAAGGCAGGTTAAGTGGGATCGGGTGTAGGGTCTATACCATTCTGCCCAGGGTTTACCCTGAGACCCTGAAGGGACGGGTCCATGACCCAGGAGCGGGGCTAACCCTAACAGTAACCACTAACCCTGACCCTGACACTGATATGAGCCTGCCGCAAACCCTAACCCAAGCCCTGACCCTGACCCTGACCCTGACTGTGATCCTGACCTGAACCCTAAACCTAACCTAAGCCTGACACTGACCCTGATGTGGACCCTGAACCTAAACCTAACTCTGACATTACCATAACCATGATTCAAACCTAACCAGGACCCTGACCCTGACCCTAATCCTAACCCTGATGCTGACCTAACCCGGACCCTAACCCTACCCCTGAACGTGACAGTGTGCTTGACCCTAACCCTAAACCAATGGTAACTCTAACCGTGACTCTAAAAAGGACCCTGAACCTACACATCATGCTGACCCTGACCTTAACACTAACCCCTAACCTAAACCATACCGTAACCCTGACCTTCCGCTGTCTATCCCTAACCCTAACCATAACCCTACTTCTAACCCTAACCCTAACCCCAATCTCAAACCCTACTGCCAAAACCTAACTGTGACACTGATCCAAACATTGACCCTATACGAAAGCCTGACCCTCAACCTGACCCTGGCCCTGACCTTTACCTGACCCTGACTCTGACCCTAATCCTAACCTTGACACTAACTCTGACCACTACATAACCCTGTCCCTGCCCGAATGTGGACTTTAAACCAATACCTGAACCTGACCCTAAGCAGGACACTGGTGCTAAACTTCACCCTGACCCTGACCCAGACCATGACGATAACCTAACCTTGACCCTTACAGTGACCCCGACAATCAACTGAACACTAAACCTGACCCTGAATGTGAGACTGAACCCTAGTCAAACCCTAAATGTAACCCTGACCCTGACACTAACATGGGCCCCTCCCTCGAATCCTATATCTGAACCTAACCCTAACACTAACCCGTAACCCTACCACGGACCCTGACCCTAACAAGTTCTAACCCTAACCGTCAACCTAACGCTAAACATAAAACTAACCCTAAACTTTAACAATAACCATGACCCTATACCTGACTAAGATCATAACCCTAACCCTGAACTTTGCCTATACCAGACCCTGACCCTAAACCGGACACTGGCCCTGACCCTTAACCTAACCATGAACCTAACAATGACCACTACCTAACCCTGTCCCTGACCCGAATGTGTACTTTCAACCAATACCTGATCCCGACCGTAAACCTGACACTGGTCCTAGACTTCACCCTGTCCCCGACCCAGGCAAAGACCAGAAACCTAAGTCTGACCCTAACAGTGACCCTGACCCTCACCCTAACACTGAACCTGACACTGAATGTGAGCCTGAACTTATCTCTAACCTTAAACGTAACCGTGACCCTGACACTAACACGGGCCCTGACCCGAAACCTAACGCTGAACCTAAACCCTAAAAAAACCCCTAACATTATCCCTGACACTGACCCTAACCCAGTCTAACCTAACTCTCAACCTAACCCTAAGCCTTACTCTAACCCCACTTTAACAATTATCCTGACCCTCTCCCTGAACCTGATCATAACCCTAACTCTGAACATTTCCTATGTCAGAACTTAACCTTAAAACTGACCCTGGCCTTGACCTTAACACTGACCCTAACCCTGACTGTAAACCTAACTCTGACCCAATCCGTGAGCCTGAACAGATTAGTAACCCTAAAGCTAACCCTGATCCTGAATCTACTCATAAAACAGAACCTAAACATAAAGCTGACCTTACCATCACCATGAACCTAACCCTGACCCTGACCCTAACCCTGACACTAAACCTGTCCCAAACCTAACCTTGACCTGACATGACCTTGCCCCCAAACCAAAAAACTTGAACCTGACCCGAAAACTGACCATGACCCTGAATCTTACCCTAAACGTAACCGTGAGCCTAACACTGACCCTGAGCCTGACTCTGACCGTAACGCTAATCCTGAACCTACTGTGAGCCAGACCCTAAACCTAACCATGAACCTAACCCTAACCCTGACCCCTACCCTAAGCCTTATGCTAACCCTGACCCCAAAGACGTCTAACCCTAACCCTGACCCTAATTCTTTCTTAACCCTAACCCTAACACTAACCTGGTCTAAATCCAGCTCTTTTCCATCCAGTGGGGAAAACAGCTGCACGCAGGCCTCCCAGGGGCTGTGGGGAGGCTGTATGGGGGGGGTCACAGGATGGGCACTGCATTGAGTGGAGTGTGAGCCTTGAGCAGCGTGGGGACCGGCGGCTCAGGGAGCTCTGGTGGAGCAGGAAGTTCGGTAAGGAACCCCCAGGCAGTGGTGACCTCACTTCCTTGACGAAGGGCCCAACGGAATTGGAACCCACGTATCCAGGCATCCATTACAGAGAAACGCCCTCCCCAGCTCTATCTAGGCACATCCTAAAGGAAGCGACATGTTCTTCTGCTGTACTGAAGCCGAGAGAATGCAGGGAGAAGAGACCTGGCCCGTCTGACACGTCCCCTCCCTGGCAGGTCATATCAGGTTTCCCCCCAATGCCTCAGGCCCTTTGGCTCAAAAATCAAAAGGTGACACCAGGGGGCTCAGATCAGAGAGTCCCACACCTTCTGATCCACTCGTATAGGCTTAGGTCTCCTCCCCGCTGTGTGTGGGTGTGTTTGTGTGGGGGGGGGTGTGTCTCTGTGTGTCTGTGTGTCTGTGTGTCAAGAGGTCCTGGCTATGCCATCGAGGGTGGAGATGCCCCAAGCAGGATCAGGCTGATGAGGGAGGTAGATGTCTCGTGGGCAAGTCATGTTCACACCCCAGTTTAAGGCTGGTTAAGAGGGATCGGGTGTAGGGTCTACACCCTTCTGCCCAGGGTTTATCCTGAGACCCTGAACGGATGGGTCCATGACCCAGGATCAGGGCTAACCCTAACAGTAACCACTAACCCTGACCCTGACCCTGACTGACTGTGAGACTGCCCCAAACCCTAACCCAAGCCCTGACCCTGACCCTGACCCTGACCCTGACTGTGATCCTGACCTGAACCCTAAACCTAAACCTAAGCCTGACACTGACCCTGATGTGGACCCTGAACCTAAACCTAACACTGACATTACCGTAACCATGACTCAAACCTAACCAGGACCCTGACCCTGACCCTAATCCTAACCCTGACGCTGACCTAACCCGGACCCTAACCCTAACCCTGATCGTGACTTGAATTGACCCTAACCCTAAACCTTATGGTAACTCTAACCATGACCCTAATAAGGACCCTGAACCTACACCTCATGCTGACCCTGAACCTAACACTAACCCCTACCCTAAACCAAACCCTAACCCTGACCTGATGCTGTCTCACCCACCCTAACCATAACCCTACTTATAAATCTAACCCAAACCCCATCCCAACCCCTACCACCAAAAAACCTAAGTATGACACTGAACCGAATATTGACCCTCTACCAAAGCCTGACCCTCAACCTGACCCTGGCCCTGACCTTCTCCTGACCATGACCCTGACCCTAATCCAAACCATGACACTAACACTGACCACTACATAAACCTGTCCCTGACCCAAAAGTGGATTTTAAACCAACCTGAACCTGACCCTCAACCAGACACTGGTGCTAAACTTCACCCTGAGCGTGACCCAGACCATGACCATAAACCTAACCTTGACCCTAACAGTGACCCCGACCCTGACCTGAAAACTAAACCTGACCCTGACTGTGAGCCTGACCTTAACTCGAACCATAAATGTAACCCTGACCCTTTCACTGACACTGGCCCTCCTCGAATCCTATTGCTGATCCTAACCCTAACACTAACCCCTAAACCTACCACGGACACTGACCCTAACAAGTTCTAAACCTAACAGTCAACCTAACGCTAACCCTAACACTAACCCTAAACTTAAACAATAACCATGACCCTATACCTGATAATGATCATAACTCTAACCCGGAACTTTGCCTATACCAGACCCTGACCCTAAATCACCCTCACCCTGATCCTAAACCTAACCATGACCCTCACAATGACCACAATATAACCCTGTCCCTGACCCGAATGTGGACTTTAAACCAATACCTGATCCTACGTAAACCTGACACTGGCCCTAGACTTCACCCTGACCCCGACCCAGGCAAAGACCATAAACTTAACTCTGACCCAAACAATGACCCTGACGCTGAAACTAACACTAAACCTGACACTGAATGTGAGCCTGACCCTAACTCTAACCCTAAACGTAACCCTGACCCTGACACTAACATGGGCCCTGACCCGAAAGCTAAGGCTGAACCTAACCCTAAAAAAAAACCCCTAACATTATCCCTGACACTGACCCTAACCCAGTCTAACCCTAACCCTCAATCTACCTCTAAGCCTAACCTGTCCCAAACCTAACCCTGACCCTGACATGAACCTTGCCACCAAACCAACCAAAACTTGAACCTGACCGTAAATCTGACCATGACCCTGCCTGGACATAAACCTAACCGTCAGCCTAACACTGACCCTGACCCTGACTCTGACTGTAACGCTAACCCTGAACCTACTGTGATCCTGACCCTAAACCTAACCATGAACCTAACCCTAACCCTGACCCCTACCCTAAGCCTTACGCTAAACCCTGACCCCAAAGATGTCTACCCTAAACCTGACCCTACGTCTTTCTTAGCCCTAACCCTAACACTAAGCTGGTCTAAACCCAGCTCTGTTCCCTCCAGCGGGGAAAACAGCTGCACCCAGGCCTCCCAGGGTCTGGGAGGAGGCTGCATGTGGGTCAATGGATGGGCACTGCATTGAGTGGAGTGTGAGCCTTGAGCAGCGTGGGGACCGGCGGCTCAGGGAGCTCTGGTGGAGCAGGAAGTTTGGTAAGGAACCCCCAGGCATTCGTGACCTCACTTTCCTGACGACAGAGCCCAACGCAATTGGAACCCACGTATCCAGGCATCCCATTACAGAGAAACGCCCTCCCCAGATCTATCTAGGAACATCCTAAAGGAAGCACCACGTTCTTCTACTGTACTGAAGCCCAGAGGTTGCAGGGAGAAGTAAGCTCGCCCGCCAGACACGTCCCCTCCCTGGCAGGTCATATCAGGTTTCCCCAACGCCTCAGGCCCTTTCGCTAATAAAATCAAAAGGTGACACCAGTGGGCTCAGAGTCGGAGAGTCCCACACCTTCTGATCTATGGGTGTAGCCCTAGGGCTCCTCCCTGTCTCTCTCCCTGTGTGTGTGTGTGTGTGTGTGTGTGTGTGTGTATGAGTGCGAGTGCCTCTGGGTGTCTGTGTGTCTGTGTGTAAAGAGTACCTGGCCATGCCATCCTGGGTGGAGATGCCCCAAGCAGGATGAGGCTGATATGGGGTTAGATGTCTGGTGGGTAAGTCATGTTCACACCCCAGTTTAAGGCTGCTTAAGTGGGATCAGTTGTAGGGTCTACACCCTTCTGCCCAGGGTTTATCCTGAGACCCTGAATGGATGAGTCCATGACTCAGGAGCGGGGCTAACCATAACAGTAACCACTAACCCTGACCCTGACACTGACTGTGAGCCTGCCCCAAACCCTAACCCAAGCCCTGAACCTGACTCTGACCCTGACCCTGACTGTGATCCTTACCTGAACCATAAACCGAAACCTAAGCCTGGAAAGGACCCTGATGTGGACCCTGAACCTAAGCCTAACTCTGACATTAACGAAAATATGACTAATACCTCACCATGACCCATACCCTGACCCTAATCCTAACCCTGACGCAGACCTATCCCTGACCCTAACACTAACCCTGACACTGAATGTGAGCCTGAACCTAACTCTAACCCTAAATGTAATCCTGACCCTGACACTAACACGGGCCCTGACCTGAAGACTAATGCTGAACATAACCCTAAAACTAACCCCAAATATTATCCCTGACACTGACCTTAACCCGGTCTAATCCTAACCCTCAACCTACCTCTAACCATAACCCTAACCCCACTTTAACAATTATCCTGACCCTCTCCCTGAACCTGATCATAACCCTAACTCTGAACTTTGCCTACGTCAGAACTTAACCTTAAAACTGACCCTGGCCTTGACCTTAACACTGACCCTAACCCTGACTGTAAACCTAACTCTGACCCAATCCTCGAGCCTGAACAGATTAGTAACCCTAAAGCTAACCCTGATCCTGAATCTACTCATAAAACAGATCCTAAACATAAAGCTGACCTTACCATCACCATGAACCTAACCCTGACCCTGACCCTAACCCTGACACTAAACCTGTCCCAAACCTAACCCTGACCTGACATGACCTTGCCCCCAAACCAAAACTTGAACCTGACCCTAAAACTGACCATGACCCTGAACCTGACCCTAAACCCAACTGTGAGCCTAACACTGACCCTGAGCCTGACTCTGCCTGTAATGTTAACCCTGAACCTACTGTGATCCTGACCCTAAACCTGACCATGAACCTAACCCTAACCCTGACCCCTACCCTAAGCCTTACACTAACCCTGACCCCAAAGACGTCTAACCCTAACCCTGACCCTAAGTCATTCTTAACCCTAACCCTAACACTAACCTGGTCTAAAACCAGCTCTGTTCCCTCCAGTGGGGAAAACAGCTGCACGCAGGCCTCCCAGGGACTGTGGGGAGGCTGTATGGGGGTCACAGGATGGGCACTGCATTGAGTGGAGTGTGAGCCTTGAGCAGCTTGGGGACCGGCGGCTCAGGGAGCTCTGGTGGAGCAGGAAGTTTGGTAAGGAGCCCCCAGGCAGTGGTGACCTCACTTCCTTGATGACTGAGCCCAAGGGAATTGGAACCCACATATCCAGGCACCCCATTACAGAGAAAACCGCCATGCCCAGCTCATTTCTAGGCACAACCTAAAGGAAGCGACATGTTCTCTGTTGTACTAAAGCCGAGAGGATGCAGGGAGAAGAGAGCTGGCCCGGCTGACACGTCCCCTACCTGGCAGGTCATATCAGGTTTCCCCATCACCTCAGGCCCTTTGACTAATAAATTTAAAAGGTGACACCAGGGGGCTCAGAGTCAGAGAGTCCCACACCTCTTATCCACTTGTGTAGCCCTAGGTCTCCTCCCTGTGTGTGTGTGTGTGTGTGTGTGTGTGTGTGTGTGTGTGTGTGCCTCTGGGTGTCTGTGTGTCTGTGTGTAAAGAGGACCTGGCCATGCCATCCTGGGTGGAGATGCCCCAAGCAGGATCAGGCTGATGAGGGAGGTAGATGTCTCGTGGGCAAGTCATGTTCACACCCCAGTTTAAGGCAGGTTAAGTGGGATCGGGTGTAGGGTCTATACCATTCTGCCCAGGGTTTATCCTGAGACCCTGAAGGGACGGGTCCATGACCCAGGAGCGGGGCTAACCCTAACAGTAACCACTAACCCCCTGACCCTGACACTGATATGAGCCTGCCGCAAACCCTAACCCAAGCCCTGACCCCCTGACCCTGACCCTGACCCTGACTGTGATCCTGACCTGAACCCTAAACCTAACCTAAGCCTGACACTGACCCTGATGTGGACCCTGAACCTAAACCTAACTCTGACATTACCAGAACCATGATTCAAACCCTAACCAGGACCCTGACCCTGACCCTAATCCTAACCCTGATGCTGACCTAACCCGGACCCTAACCCTACCCCTGAACGTGACAGTGTGCTTGACCCTAACCCTAAACCTAATGGTAACTCTAACCGTGACCCTAAAAAGGACCCTGAACCTACACATCATGCTGACCCTGACCTTAACACTAACCCCTAACCTAAACCAAACCGTAACCCTGACCTTCCGCTGTCTATCCCTAACCCTAACCATAACCCTACTTCTAACCCTAACCCTAACCCCAATCTCAAACCCTACTGCCAAAACCTAACTGTGACACTGATCCAAACATTGACCCTATACGAAAGCCTGACCCTCAACCTGACCCTGGCCCTGACCTTTACCTGACCCTGACTCTGACCCTAATCCTAACCTTGACACTAACTCTGACCACTACATAACCCTGTCCCTGACCCGAATGTGGACTTTAAACCAATACCTGAACCTGACCCTAAGCAGGACACTGGTGCTAAACTTCACCCTGACCCTGACCCCAGACCATGACGATAACCTAACCTTGACCCTTACAGTGACCCCGACAATCAACTGAACACTAAACCTGACCCTGAATGTGAGACTGAACCCTAGTCAAACCCTAAATGTAACCCTGACCCTGACACTAACATGGGCCCTCCCTCGAATCCTATATCTGAACCTAACCCTAACACTAACCCGTAACCCTACCACGGACCCTGACCCTAACAAGTTCTAACCCTAACCGTCAACCTAACGCTAAACATAAAACTAACCCTAAACTTTAACAATAACCCTGACCCTATACCTGACTAAGATCATAACCCTAACCCTGAACTTTGCCTATACCAGTCCCTGATCCTAAACCGGACACTGGCCCTGACCCTTAACCTAACCATGAACCTAACAATGACCACTACCTAACCCTGTCCCTGACCCGAATGTGTACTTTCAACCAATACCTGATCCTGACCGTAAACCTGACACTGGTCCTAGACTTCACCCTGTCCCCGACCCAGGCAAAGACCAGAAACCTAAGTCTGACCCTAACAGTGACCCTGACCCTCACCCTAACACTAAACCTGACACTGAATGTGAGCCTGAACTTATCTCTAACCTTAAACGTAACCGTGACCCTGACACTAACACGGGCCCTGACCCGAAACCTAACGCTGAACCTAACCCTAAAAAAACCACTAACATTATCCCTGACACTGACCCTAACCCAGTCTAACCTAACTCTCAACCTACCCCTAAGCCTTACTCTAACCCCACTTTAACAATTATCCTGACCCTCTCCCTGAACCTGATCATAACCCTAACTCTGAACATTGCCTATGTCAGAACTTAACCTTAAAACTGACCCTGGCCTTGACCTTAACACTGACCCTAACCCTGACTGTAAACCTAACTCTGACCCAATCCGTGAGCCTGAACAGATTAGTAACCCTAAAGCTAACCCTGATCCTGAATCTACTCATAAAACAGAACCTAAACATAAAGCTGACCTTACCATCACCATGAACCTAACCCTGACCCTGACCCTAACCCTGACACTAAACCTGTCCCAAACCTAACCTTGACCTGACATGACCTTGCCCCCAAACCAAAACTTGAACCTGACCCGAAAAACTGACCATGACCCTGAATCTTACCCTAAACGTAACCGTGAGCCTAACACTGACCCTGAGCCTGACTCTGACCGTAACGCTAATCCTGAACCTACTGTGAGCCAGACCCTAAACCTAACCATGAACCTAACCCTAACCCTGACCCCTACCCTAAGCCTTATGCTAACCCTGACCCCAAAGACGTCTAACCCTAACCCTGACCCTAATTCTTTCTTAACCCTAACCCTAACACTAACCTGGTCTAAATCCAGCTCTTTTCCATCCAGTGGGGAAAACAGCTGCACGCGCAGGCCTCCCAGGGGCTGTGGGGAGGCTGTATGGGGGTCACAGGATGGGCACTGCATTGAGTGGAGTGTGAGCCTTGAGCAGCGTGGGGACCGGCGGCTCAGGGAGCTCTGGTGGAGCAGGAAGTTCGGTAAGGAACCCCCAGGCAGTGGTGACCTCACTTCCTTGACGAAGGGCCCAACGGAATTGGAACCCACGTATCCAGGCATCCATTACAGAGAAACGCCCTCCCCAGCTCTATCTAGGCACATCCTAAAGGAAGCGACATGTTCTTCTGCTGTACTGAAGCCGAGAGAATGCAGGGAGAAGAGACCTGGCCCGTCTGACACGTCCCCTCCCTGGCAGGTCATATCAGGTTTCCCCAATGCCTCAGGCCCTTTGGCTCAAAAATCAAAAGGTGACACCAGGGGGCTCAGATCAGAGAGTCCCACACCTTCTGATCCACTCGTATAGGCTTAGGTCTCCTCCCCGCTGTGTGTGGGTGTGTGTGTGTGGGGGGGGGGTGTCTCTGTGTGTCTGTGTGTCTTTGAAGGGTCCTGGCTATGCCATCGAGGGTGGAGATGCCCCAAGCAGGATCAGGCTGATGAGGGAGGTAGATGTCTCGTGGGCAAGTCATGTTCACACCCCAGTTTAAGGCTGGTTAAGAGGGATCGGGTGTAGGGTCTACACCCTTCTGCCCAGGGTTTATCCTGAGACCCTGAACGGATGGGTCCATGACCCAGGATCAGGGCTAACCCTAACAGTAACCACTAACCCTGACCCTGACCCTGACTGACTGTGAGACTGCCCCAAACCCTAACCCAAGCCCTGACCCTGACCCTGACCCTGACCCTGACTGTGATCCTGACCTGAACCCTAAACCGAAACCTAAGCCTGACACTGACCCTGATGTGGACCCTGAACCTAAACCTAACTCTGACATTACCGTAACCATGACTCAAACCTAACCAGGACCCTGACCCTGACCCTAATCCTAACCCTGACGCTGACCTAACCCGGACCCTAACCCTAACCCTGATCGTGACTTGAATTGACCCTAACCCTAAACCTTATGGTAACTCTAACCATGACCCTAATAAGGACCCTGAACCTACACCTCATGCTGACCCTGAACCTAACACTAACCCCTACCCTAAACCAAACCCTAACCCTGACCTGATGCTGTCTCACCCACCCTAACCATAACCCTACTTATAAATCTAACCCAAACCCCATCCCAACCCCTACCACCAAAACCTAAGTATGACACTGAACCGAATATTGACCCTCTACCAAAGCCTGACCCTCAACCTGACCCTGGCCCTGACCTTCTCCTGACCATGACCCTGACCCTAATCCAAACCATGACACTAACACTGACCACTACATAAACCTGTCCCTGACCCAAAAGTGGATTTTAAACCAACCTGAACCTGACCCTCAACCAGACACTGGTGCTAAACTTCACCCTGAGCGTGACCCAGACCATGACCATAAACCTAACCTTGACCCTAACAGTGACCCCGACCCTGACCTGAAAACTAAACCTGACCCTGACTGTGAGCCTGACCTTAACTCGAACCATAAATGTAACCCTGACCCTTTCACTGACACTGGCCCTCCTCGAATCCTATTGCTGATCCTAACCCTAACACTAACCCCTAAACCTACCACGGACACTGACCCTAACAAGTTCTAAACCTAACAGTCAACCTAACGCTAACCCTAACACTAACCCTAAACTTAAACAATAACCATGACCCTATACCTGATAATGATCATAACTCTAACCCGGAACTTTGCCTATACCAGACCCTGACCCTAAATCACCCTCACCCTGATCCTAAACCTAACCATGACCCTCACAATGACCACAATATAACCCTGTCCCTGACCCGAATGTGGACTTTAAACCAATACCTGATCCTACGTAAACCTGACACTGGCCCTAGACTTCACCCTGACCCCGACCCAGGCAAAGACCATAAACTTAACTCTGACCCAAACAATGACCCCCTGACGCTGAAACTAACACTAAACCTGACACTGAATGTGAGCCTGACCCTAACTCTAACCCTAAACGTAACCCTGACCCTGACACTAACATGGGCCCTGACCCGAAAGCTAAGGCTGAACCTAACCCTAAAAAAACCCCTAACATTATCCCTGACACTGACCCTAACCCAGTCTTAACCCTAACCCTCAATCTACCTCTAAGCCTAACCTGTCCCAAACCTAACCCTGACCCTGACATGAACCTTGCCACCAAACCAAAACTTGAACCTGACCGTAAATCTGACCGTGACCCTGCCTGGACATAAACCTAACCGTCAGCCTAACACTGACCCTGAGCCTGACTCTGCCTGTAACGCTAACCCTGAACCTACTGTGATCCTGACCCTAAAACTGACCATGAACCTAACCCTAACCCTGAGCCCTACCCTAAGCCTTACACTAACCCTGACCCCAAAGACGTCTAACCCTAACCCTGACCCTAAGTCATTCTTAACCCTAACCCTAACACTAACCTGGTCTAAAACCAGCTCTGTTCCCTCCAGCGGGGAAAACAGCTGCACGCAGGCCTCCCAGGCGCTGTGGGGAGGCTGTATGGGAGTCACAGGATGGGCACTGCATTGAGTGGTGTGTGAGCCTTGAGCAGCGTGGGGACCGGCGGCTCAGGGAGCTCTGGTGGAGCAGGAAGTTTGGTAAGGAGCCCCCAGGCAGTGGTGACCTCACTTCATTGATGACTGATCCCAAGGGAATTGGAACCCACATATCCAGGCACCCCATTACAGAGAATACCGCCATGCCCAGCTCATTTCTAGGCACAACCTAAAGGAAGCGACATGTTCTCTGTTGTACTAAAGCCGAGAGGATGCAGGGAGAAGAGAGCTGGCCCGGCTGACACGTCCCCTACCTGGCAGGTCATATCAGGTTTCCCCATCACCTCAGGCCCTTTGACTAATAAATTTAAAAGGTGACACCAGGGGGCTCAGAGTCAGAGAGTCCCACAACTCTTATCCACTTGTGTAGCCCTAGGTCTCCTCCCTGTGTGTGTGTGTGTGTGTGTGTGTTTGTGTGTGTGTGTGTGCCTCTGGGTGTCTGTGTGTCTGTGTGTAAAGAGGACCTGGCCATGCCATCCTGGGTGGAGATGCCCCAAGCAGGATCAGGCTGATGAGGGAGGTAGATGTCTCGTGGGCAAGTCATGTTCACACCCCAGTTTAAGGCAGGTTAAGTGGGATCGGGTGTAGGGTCTATACCATTCTGCCCAGGGTTTACCCTGAGACCCTGAAGGGACGGGTCCATGACCCAGGAGCGGGGCTAACCCTAACAGTAACCACTAACCCTGACCCTGACACTGATATGAGCCTGCCGCAAACCCTAACCCAAGCCCTGACCCTGACCCTGACCCTGACTGTGATCCTGACCTGAACCCTAAACCTAACCTAAGCCTGACACTGACCCTGATGTGGACCCTGAACCTAAACCTAACTCTGACATTACCATAACCATGATTCAAACCTAACCAGGACCCTGACCCTGACCCTAATCCTAACCCTGATGCTGACCTAACCCGGACCCTAACCCTACCCCTGAACGTGACAGTGTGCTTGACCCTAACCCTAAACCAATGGTAACTCTAACCGTGACTCTAAAAAGGACCCTGAACCTACACATCATGCTGACCCTGACCTTAACACTAACCCTAACCCCTAACCTAAACCATACCGTAACCCTGACCTTCCGCTGTCTATCCCTAACCCTAACCATAACCCTACTTCTAACCCTAACCCTAACCCCAATCTCAAACCCTACTGCCAAAACCTAACTGTGACACTGATCCAAACATTGACCCTATACGAAAGCCTGACCCTCAACCTGACCCTGGCCCTGACCTTTACCTGACCCTGACTCTGACCCTAATCCTAACCTTGACACTAACTCTGACCACTACATAACCCTGTCCCTGCCCGAATGTGGACTTTAAACCAATACCTGAACCTGACCCTAAGCAGGACACTGGTGCTAAACTTCACCCTGACCCTGACCCAGACCATGACGATAACCTAACCTTGACCCTTACAGTGACCCCGACAATCAACTGAACACTAAACCTGACCCTGAATGTGAGACTGAACCCTAGTCAAACCCTAAATGTAACCCTGACCCTGACACTAACATGGGCCCTCCCTCGAATCCTATATCTGAACCTAACCCTAACACTAACCCGTAACCCTACCACGGACCCTGACCCTAACAAGTTCTAACCCTAACCGTCAACCTAACGCTAAACATAAAACTAACCCTAAACTTTAACAATAACCATGACCCTATATCTGACTAAGATCATAACCCTAACCCTGAACTTTGCCTATACCAGACCCTGACCCTAAACCGGACACTGGCCCTGACCCTTAACCTAACCATGAACCTAACAATGACCACTACCTAACCCTGTCCCTGACCCGAATGTGTACTTTCAACCAATACCTGATCCCGACCGTAAACCTGACACTGGTCCTAGACTTCACCCTGTCCCCGACCCAGGCAAAGACCAGAAACATAAGTCTGACCCTAACAGTGACCCTGACCCTCACCCTAACACTGAACCTGACACTGAATGTGAGCCTGAACTTATCTCTAACCTTAAACGTAACCGTGACCCTGACACTAACACGGGCCCTGACCCGAAACCTAACGCTGAACCTAAACCAAAAAAAACCCCTAACATTATCCCTGACACTGACCCTAACCCAGTCTAACCTAACTCTCAACCTAACCCTAAGCCTTACTCTAACCCCACTTTAACAATTATCCTGACCCTCTCCCTGAACCTGATCATAACCCTACCTCTGAACATTTCCTATGTCAGAACTTAACCTTAAAACTGACCCTGGCCTTGACCTTAACACTGACCCTAACCCTGACTGTAAACCTAACTCTGACCCAATCGGTGAGCCTGAACAGATTAGTAACCCTAAAGCTAACCCTGATCCTGAATCTACTCATAAAACAGAACCTAAACATAAAGCTGACCTTACCATCACCATGAACCTAACCCTGACCCTGACCCTAACCCTGACACTAAACCTGTCCCAAACCTAACCTTGACCTGACATGACCTTGCCCCCAAACCAAAACTTGAACCTGACCCGAAAACTGACCATGACCCTGAATCTTACCCTAAACGTAACCGTGAGCCTAACACTGACCCTGAGCCTGACTCTGACCGTAACGCTAATCCTGAACCTACTGTGAGCCAGACCCTAAACCTAACCATGAACCTAACCCTAACCCTGACCCCTACCATAAGCCTTATGCTAACCCTGACCCCAAAGACGTCTAACCCTAACCCTGACCCTAATTCTTTCTTAACCCTAACCCTAACACTAACCTGGTCTAAATCCAGCTCTTTTCCATCCAGTGGGGAAAACAGCTGCACGCAGGCCTCCCAGGGGCTGTGGGGAGGCTGTATGGGGGTCACAGGATGGGCACTGCATTGAGTGGAGTGTGAGCCTTGAGCAGCGTGGGGACCGGCGGCTCAGGGAGCTCTGGTGGAGCAGGAAGTTCGGTAAGGAACCCCCAGGCAGTGGTGACCTCACTTCCTTGACGAAGGGCCCAACGGAATTGGAACCCACGTATCCAGGCATCCATTACAGAGAAACGCCCTCCCCAGCTCTATCTAGGCACATCCTAAAGGAAGCGACATGTTCTTCTGCTGTACTGAAGCCGAGAGAATGCAGGGAGAAGAGACCTGGCCCGTCTGACACGTCCCCTCCCTGGCAGGTCATATCAGGTTTCCCCAATGCCTCAGGCCCTTTGGCTCAAAAATCAAAAGGTGACACCAGGGGGCTCAGATCAGAGAGTCCCACACCTTCTGATCCACTCGTATAGGCTTAGGTCTCCTCCCCGCTGTGTGTGGGTGTGTGTGTGTGGGGGGGTGTCTCTGTGTGTCTGTGTGTCTGTGTGTCAAGAGGTCCTGGCTATGCCATCGAGGGTGGAGATGCCCCAAGCAGGATCAGGCTGATGAGGGAGGTAGATGTCTCGTGGGCAAGTCATGTTCACACCCCAGTTTAAGGCTGGTTAAGAGGGATCGGGTGTAGGGTCTACACACCCTTCTGCCCAGGGTTTATCCTGAGACCCTGAACGGATGGGTCCATGACCCAGGATCAGGGCTAACCCTAACAGTAACCACTAACCCTGACCCTGACCCTGACTGACTGTGAGACTGCCCCAAACCCTAACCCAAGCCCTGACCCTGACCCTGACCCTGACCCTGACTGTGATCCTGACCTGAACCCTAAACCTAAACCTAAGCCTGACACTGACCCTGATGTGGACCCTGAACCTAAACCTAACACTGACATTACCGTAACCATGACTCAAACCTAACCAGGACCCTGACCCTGACCCTAATCCTAACCCTGACGCTGACCTAACCCGGACCCTAACCCTAACCCTGATCGTGACTTGAATTGACCCTAACCCTAAACCTTATGGTAACTCTAACCATGACCCTAATAAGGACCCTGAACCTACACCTCATGCTGACCCTGAACCTAACACTAACCCCTACCCTAAACCAAACCCTAACCCTGACCTGATGCTGTCTCACCCACCCTAACCATAACCCTACTTATAAATCTAACCCAAACCCCATCCCAACCCCTACCACCAAAACCTAAGTATGACACTGAACCGAATATTGACCCTCTACCAAAGCCTGACCCTCAACCTGACCCTGGCCCTGACCTTCTCCTGACCATGACCCTGACCCTAATCCAAACCATGACACTAACACTGACCACTACATAAACCTGTCCCTGACCCAAAAGTGGATTTTAAACCAACCTGAACCTGACCCTCAACCAGACACTGGTGCTAAACTTCACCCTGAGCGTGACCCAGACCATGACCATAAACCTAACCTTGACCCTAACAGTGACCCCGACCCTGACCTGAAAACTAAACCTGACCCTGACTGTGAGCCTGACCTTAACTCGAACCATAAATGTAACCCTGACCCTTTCACTGACACTGGCCCTCCTCGAATCCTATTGCTGATCCTAACCCTAACACTAACCCCTAAACCTACCACGGACACTGACCCTAACAAGTTCTAAACCTAACAGTCAACCTAACGCTAACCCTAACACTAACCCTAAACTTAAACAATAACCATGACCCTATACCTGATAATGATCATAACTCTAACCCGGAACTTTGCCTATACCAGACCCTGACCCTAAATCACCCTCACCCTGATCCTAAACCTAACCATGACCCTCACAATGACCACAATATAACCCTGTCCCTGACCCGAATGTGGACTTTAAACCAATACCTGATCCTACGTAAACCTGACACTGGCCCTAGACTTCACCCTGACCCCGACCCAGGCAAAGACCATAAACTTAACTCTGACCCAAACAATGACCCTGACGCTGAAACTAACACTAAACCTGACACTGAATGTGAGCCTGACCCTAACTCTAACCCTAAACGTAACCCTGACCCTGACACTAACATGGTCCCTGACCCGAAAGCTAAGGCTGAACCTAACCCTAAAAAAACCCCTAACATTATCCCTGACACTGACCCTAACCCAGTCTTACCCTAACCCTCAATCTACCTCTAAGCCTAACCTGTCCCAAACCTAACCCTGACCCTGACATGAACCTTGCCACCAAACCAAAACTTGAACCTGACCGTAAATCTGACCATGACCCTGCCTGGACATAAACCTAACCGTCAGCCTAACACTGACCCTGACCCTGACTCTGACTGTAACGCTAACCCTGAACCTACTGTGATCCTGACCCTAAACCTAACCATGAACCTAACCCTAACCCTGACCCCTACCCTAAGCCTTACGCTAACCCTGACCCCAAAGATGTCTACCCTAAACCTGACCCTACGTCTTTCTTAGCCCTAACCCTAACACTAAGCTGGTCTAAACCCAGCTCTGTTCCCTCCAGCGGGGAAAACAGCTGCACCCAGGCCTCCCAGGGTCTGGGAGGAGGCTGCATGTGGGTCAATGGATGGGCACTGCATTGAGTGGTGTGTGAGCCTTGAGCAGCGTGGGGACCGGCGGCTCAGGGAGCTCTGGTGGAGCAGGAAGTTTGGTAAGGAACCCCCAGGCATTCGTGACCTCACTTTCCTGACGACAGAGCCCAACGCAATTGGAACCCACGTATCCAGGCATCCCATTACAGAGAAACGCCCCTCCCCAGATCTATCTAGGAACATCCTAAAGGAAGCACCACGTTCTTCTACTGTACTGAAGCCCAGAGGTTGCAGGGAGAAGTAAGCTCGCCCGCCAGACACGTCCCCTCCCTGGCAGGTCATATCAGGTTTCCCCAAGGCCTCAGGCCCTTTCGCTAATAAAATCAAAAGGTGACACCAGTGGGCTCAGAGTCGGAGAGTCCCACACCTTCTGATCTATGGGTGTAGCCCTAGGGTCTCCTCCCTGTCTCTCTCCCTGTGTGTGTGTGTGTGTGTGTGTGTGTGTGTGTGTGTATGAGTGCGAGTGCCTCTGGGTGTCTGTGTGTCTGTGTGTAAAGAGTACCTGGCCATGCCATCCTGGGTGGAGATGCCCCAAGCAGGATGAGGCTGATATGGGGTTAGATGTCTGGTGGGTAAGTCATGTTCACACCCCAGTTTAAGGCTGCTTAAGTGGGATCAGTTGTAGGGTCTACACCCTTCTGCCCAGGGTTTATCCTGAGACCCTGAATGGATGAGTCCATGACTCAGGAGCGGGGCTAACCATAACAGTAACCACTAACCCTGACCCTGACACTGACTGTGAGCCTGCCCCAAACCCTAACCCAAGCCCTGAACCTGACTCTGACCCTGACCCTTACTGTGATCCTTACCTGAACCATAAACCGAAACCTAAGCCTGGAAAGGACCCTGATGTGGACCCTGAACCTAAACCTAACTCTGACATTAACGAAAATATGACTAATACCTCACCATGACCCATACCCTGACCCTAATCCTAACCCTGACGCAGACCTATCCCTGACCCTAACACTAACCCTGACACTGAATGTGAGCCTGAACCTAACTCTAACCCTAAATGTAATCCTGACCCTGACACTAACACGGGGCCCTGACCTGAAGACTAATGCTGAACATAACCCTAAAACTAACCCCAAATATTATCCCTGACACTGACCTTAACCCGGTCTAATCCTAACCCTCAACCTACCTCTAACCATAACCCTAACCCCACTTTAACAATTATCCTGACCCTCTCCCTGAACCTGATCATAACCCTAACTCTGAACTTTGCCTACGTCAGAACTTAACCTTAAAACTGACCCTGGCCTTGACCTTAACACTGACCCTAACCCTGACTGTAAACCTAACTCTGACCCAATCCTCGAGCCTGAACAGATTAGTAACCCTAAAGCTAACCCTGATCCTGAATCTACTCATAAAACAGATCCTAAACATAAAGCTGACCTTACCATCACCATGAACCTAACCCTGACCCTGACCCTAACCCTGACACTAAACCTGTCCCAAACCTAACCCTGACCTGACATGACCTTGCCCCCAAACCAAAACTTGAACCTGACCCTAAAACTGACCATGACCCTGAACCTGACCCTAAACCCAACTGTGAGCCTAACACTGACCCTGAGCCTGACTCTGCCTGTAATGTTAACCCTGAACCTACTGTGATCCTGACCCTAAACCTGACCATGAACCTAACCCTAACTCTGACCCCTACCCTAAGCCTTACACTAACCCTGACCCCAAAGACGTCTAACCCTAACCCTGACCCTAAGTCATTCTTAACCCTAACCCTAACACTAACCTGGTCTAAAACCAGCTATGTTCCCTCCAGTGGGGAAAACAGCTGCACGCAGGCCTCCCAGGGACTGTGGGGAGGCTGTATGGGGGTCACAGGATGGGCACTGCATTGAGTGGAGTGTGAGCCTTGAGCAGCTTGGGGACCGGCGGCTCAGGGAGCTCTGGTGGAGCAGGAAGTTTGGTAAGGAGCCCCCAGGCAGTGGTGACCTCAATTCCTTGATGACTGAGCCCAAGGGAATTGGAACCCACATATCCAGGCACCCCATTACAGAGAAAACCGCCATGCCCAGCTCATTTCTAGGCACAACCTAAAGGAAGCGACATGTTCTCTGTTGTACTAAAGCCGAGAGGATGCAGGGAGAAGAGAGCTGGCCCGGCTGAAACGTCCCCTACCTGGCAGGTCATATCAGGTTTCCCCATCACCTCAGGCCCTTTGACTAATAAATTTAAAAGGTGACACCAGGGGGCTCAGAGTCAGAGAGTCCCACACCTCTTATCAACTTGTGTAGCCCTAGGTCTCCTCCCTGTGTGTGTGTGTGTGTGTGTGTTTGTGTGTGTGGGTGTGCCTCTGGGTGTCTGTGTGTCTGTGTGTAAAGAGGACCTGGCCATGCCATCCTGGGTGGAGATGCCCCAAGCAGGATCAGGCTGATGAGGGAGGTAGATGTCTCGTGGGCAAGTCATGTTCACACCCCAGTTTAAGGCAGGTTAAGTGGGATCGGGTGTAGGGTCTATACCATTCTGCCCAGGGTTTATCCTGAGACCCTGAAGGGACGGGTCCATGACCCAGGAGCGGGGCTAACCCTAACAGTAACCACTAACCCTGACCCTGACACTGATATGAGCCTGCCGCAAACCCTAAACCAAGCCCTGACCCTGACCCTGACCCTGACCCTGACTGTGATCCTTACCTGAACCCTAAACCTAACCTAAGCCTGACACTGACCCTGATGTGGACCCTGAACCTAAACCTAACTCTGACATTACCAGAACCATGATTCAAACCTAACCAGGACCCTGACCCTGAACCTAATCCTAACCCTGATGCTGACCTAACCCGGACCCTAACCCTACCCCTGAACGTGACAGTGTGCTTGACCCTAACCCTAAACCTAATGGTAACTCTAACCGTGACCCTAAAAAGGACCCTGAACCTACACATCATGCTGACCCTGACCTTAACACTAACCCCTAACCTAAACCAAACCGTAACCCTGACCTTCCGCTGTCTATCCCTAACCCTAACCATAAACCTACTTCTAACCCTAACCCTAACCCCAATCTCAAACCCTACTGCCAAAATCTAACTGTGACACTGATCCAAACTTTGACCCTATACGAAAGCCTGACCCTCAACCTGACCCTGGCCCTGACCTTTACCTGACCTTGACTCTGACCCTAATCCTAACCTTGACACTAACTCTGACCACTATATAACGCTGTCCCTGACCCGAATGTGGACTTTAAACCAATACCTGAACCTGACCCTAAGCAGGACACTTGTGCTAAACTTCACCCTGACGCTGACCCAGACCATGACGATAACCTAACCTTGACCCTTACAGTGACCCCGACAATCAACTGAACACTAAACCTGACCCTGAATGTGAGACTGAACCCTAGTCAAACCCTAAATGTAACCCTGACCCTGACACTAACATGGGCCCTCCCTCGAATCCTATATCTGAACCTAACCCTAACACTAACCCGTAACCCTACCACGGACCCTGACCCTAACAAGTTCTAACCCTAACCGTCAACCTAACGCTAAACATAAAACTAACCCTAAACTTTAACAATAACCCTGACCCTATACCTGACTAAGATCATAACCCTAACCCTGAACTTTGCCTATACCAGTCCCTGACCCTAAACCGGACACTGGCCCTGACCCTTAACCTAACCATGAACCTAACAATGACCACTACCTAACCCTGTCCCTGACCCGAATGTGTACTTTCAACCAATACCTGATCCTGACTGTAAACCTGACACTGGTCCTAGACTTCACCCTGTCCCCGACCCAGGCAAAGACCAGAAACCTAAGTCTGACCCTAACAGTGACCCTGAGCCTCACCCTAACACTAAACCTGACACTGAACGTGAGCCTGAACTTATCTCTAACCTTAACCGTAACCGTGACCCTGACACTAACACGGGCCCTGACCCGAAACCTAACGCTGAACCTAACCCTAAAAAAACCCCTAACATTATCCCTGACACTGACCCTAACCCAGTCTAACCTAACTCTCAACCTACCCCTAAGCCTTACTCTAACCCCACTTTAACAATTATCCTGACCCTCTCCCTGAACCTGATCATAACCCTAACTCTGAACATTGCCTATGTCAGAACTTAACCTTAAAACTGACCCTGGCCTTGACCTTAACACTGACCCTAACCCTGACTGTAAACCTAACTCTGACCCAATCCGTGAGCCTGAACAGATTAGTAACCCTAAAGCTAACCCTGATCCTGAATCTACTCATAAAACAGAACCTAAACATAAAGCTGACCTTACCATCACCATGAACCTAACCCTGACCCTGACCCTAACCCTGACACTAAACCTGTCCCAAACCTAACCTTGACCTGACATGACCTTGCCCCCAAACCAAAACTTGAACCTGACCCGAAAACTGACCATGACCCTGAATCTTACCCTAAACGTAACCGTGAGCCTAACACTGACCCTGAGCCTGACTCTGACCGTAACGCTAATCCTGAACCTACTGTGAGCCAGACCCTAAACCTAACCATGAACCTAACCCTAACCCTGACCCCTACCCTAAGCCTTATGCTAACCCTGACCCCAAAGACGTCTAACCCTAACCCTGACCCTAATTCTTTCTTAACCCTAACCCTAACACTAACCTGGTCTAAATCCAGCTCTTTTCCATCCAGTGGGGAAAAACAGCTGCACGCAGGCCTCCCAGGGGCTGTGGGGAGGCTGTATGGGGGTCACAGGATGGGCACTGCATTGAGTGGAGTGTGAGCCTTGAGCAGCGTGGGGACCGGCGGCTCAGGGAGCTCTGGTGGAGCAGGAAGTTCGGTAAGGAACCCCCAGGCAGTGGTGACCTCACTTCCTTGACGAAGGGCCCAACGGAATTGGAACCCACGTATCCAGGCATCCATTACAGAGAAACGCCCTCCCCAGCTCTATCTAGGCACATCCTAAAGGAAGCGACATGTTCTTCTGCTGTACTGAAGCCGAGAGAATGCAGGGAGAAGAGACCTGGCCCGTCTGACACGTCCCCTCCCTGGCAGGTCATATCAGGTTTCCCCAATGCCTCAGGCCCTTTGGCTCAAAAATCAAAAGGTGACACCAGGGGGCTCAGATCAGAGAGTCCCACACCTTCTGATCCACTCGTATAGGCTTAGGTCTCCTCCCCGCTGTGTGTGGGTGTGTGTGTGTGGGGGGGGGTGTCTCTGTGTGTCTGTGTGTCTGTGTGTCAAGAGGTCCTGGCTATGCCATCGAGGGTGGAGATGCCCCAAGCAGGATCAGGCTGATGAGGGAGGTAGATGTCTCGTGGGCAAGTCATGTTCACACCCCCCCAGTTTAAGGCTGGTTAAGAGGGATCGGGTGTAGGGTCTACACCCTTCTGCCCAGGGTTTATCCTGAGACCCTGAACGGATGGGTCCATGACCCAGGATCAGGGCTAACCCTAACAGTAACCACTAACCCTGACCCTGACCCTGACTGACTGTGAGACTGCCCCAAACCCTAACCCAAGCCCTGACCCTGACCCTGACCCTGACCCTGACTGTGATCCTGACCTGAACCCTAAACCGAAACCTAAGCCTGACACTGACCCTGATGTGGACCCTGAACCTAAACCTAACTCTGACATTACCGTAACCATGACTCAAACCTAACCAGGACCCTGACCCTGACCCTAATCCTAACCCTGACGCTGACCTAACCCGGACCCTAACCCTAACCCTGATCGTGACTTGAATTGACCCTAACCCTAAACCTTATGGTAACTCTAACCATGACCCTAATAAGGACCCTGAACCTACACCTCATGCTGACCCTGAACCTAACACTAACCCCTAACCTAACCAAAACCCTAAACCTGACCTTACGATATCTATCCCTAATCCTAAACATAACCCTACTTCTAACTCTAACCCTAACCCCAATCCCAAACCCTACCGCCAAAACCTAACTGTGACAGTGAACCGAACATTGACCCTATACGAAAGCATGACCCTCAACCTGACCCTTGCCCTGACTTTTACCGGACCCTGACTCTGATCCTAATCCTAACCTTGACACTAACTCTGACAGCTACATAAACCTGTCCCAGACCAGAATGTGGACTTTAAACCAATACCTGAACCTGACCCTAAACAGGACACTGGTGCTAATCTTCACCCTGACCCTGACCCAGACCATGACAATAACCTAACCCTGACCCTTACAGTGACCGCGAAATCAACTGAACACTAAACCTGACCCTGACTGTGAGACTGAAACTAACTCTGACCCTAAATGTAACCCTGACCCTGACACTAACATGGGCCCTCCCCCGAAACGTATCTCTGAACCTAACTTTAACACAAACCCCTAACCCTACCACGGACCCTGACCCCAACAAGTTCTAACCCTAACCGTCAACCTAACTCTAAATGTAGAACTATCCCTAAACATTAACAATAACCCTGACCCTATATCTGACACTGATCATAACCCTAACACTGAAATTTGCCTATACCAGACCCTGACCCTAAACCGGACACTGGACCTGACCCTTAACCTAACCATGAACCTAACAATGACCACTACATAACCCTGTCCCTGACACGAATGTATACTTTAAACTAATACCTGATCCTCACTGTAAACCTGACACTGGCCCTAGACTTCACCCTGACCCCGACCAAGGCAAAGACCAGAAACCTAAGCCTGACACTAACAGTGACCCTGACCCTCACCCTAACAATAATAAACCTGACACTGAAAGTAAGCCTGAACCTATCTCTAACCCTAAACGAAACCCTGACCCTGACACTAACACGGGCCCTGACCCGAAACCTAACGCTGAACCTAACCCTAAACCTAACCCCTAACATTATTCCTGACACTGACCCTAACCCGGTCTAACCCTAACACGCAACCTACCTCTAACCCTAAACCTAACCACACTTTAACAATAATCCTACCCCTCTCCCTGAACCTGATCATAACCCTAACTCTGTACTTTGCCTATGTCAGACCTTAACCTTAAAACAGACCCTGGCCTTGACCTTAATACTGACCCTAAACCTGACTGTTAACCTAACTCTGACTCAATCCGTGATCCTGAACAGATTAGTAACCCTAAAGCTAACCCTGATCATGAACCTACTCATGAAACAGAACCTAAAAATAAAGCTGACCTTACCATAACCATGAACCTAAACCTGACCCTGACCCTAACCCTGACACTAAACCTGTCCAAAACCTAACCCTGACCTGACATGACCTTGCCCCCAAACCAAAACTTGGACCGGACCATAAATCTGATCATGACCCTGCCTGGACATAAACCTAACTGTCAGCCTAACACTGACCCTGACCCTGATTCTGACAGTAAGGCTAACGCTGAACCTACTGTGATCATGACACTAAACCTAACCATGAACCTAACCCTAACCCTGACCCCCTACCCTAAGCCTTACGCTAACCCTGACTCCAAAGACGTCTAACCCTAACTCTGACCCAACGTCATCTCTTCTCAATTCGGTTTTCAGGCTTCAGAACCTAGATGTTTTCTCCAATCACTGCCCAGGGTTGAACATGAGGCAGAAATCTGAAATCCTTCCCCATGGCAAGAAATCTTGTGGTTGGCATGTTGCCCAACGTTCAGTGTAGTTGATAGCAGTGTGGCCCTTTGACCCAGCCATGCTTGAGGGCCGCGTTGGTCACAAATACGCATTGTGGCCCTCAGCGTGAGCCCAGTCTCCAAGTAAGGTCTCTCAGTGGCTTGACCAAGAGACGGCATATTGGGCTTGCCATGCCCCTAGGCCCCAACTTTTGACCATAGTTCGTGTTGTCCATTCGCCCCTCCCCAGTGCTCTGCTTTAGAATGAGGTAACCAAACTGAAAGGACTCCTCCCATCCCACAGATTGACCCCCAAATTGGGATCGGGCCAAATCCACAGAGAGGAAGACTCATCCATGGCCCATGAGGCCTCCCCGACATTCCACGCCCATCGTTGACACCAAATCCAGAGATAAAAGCCTGAATAAGCGCCACACACTCGCTCTTTCTTCCTATCCCAAAGAGTTCCCCTCACGGTCTTTTGATCGGGACTGCCATACCTATGTCCCCAAAACAAGCCGAGTGTGTGTTTTCAGACTTCTATCCCCACATTCCTGGCTTCCACACCCTCCAGCCTGGGGACCCTGGAGCCACACATCAGGTCTGTGCCTCTCAACTCCACGGGAATTCTGCCCCTTCCATTGACCACAATCATACAAACTAGGAGAAACCTCCAATGTCCCCAAGGCCATCCCCATAGTATAGACCGCCCAGGACAAACAAGGGCTGCCTGGAACCAGCTGATCATCCATCTCCACTCATACTGTAGATGGATGTCCCCAGAGAAGGAGATTGAACGGGACAGGGCCCTAGGCCCTAATGGGGTCCATTGTTTTGGTTTCCTGCTATCTCTCATCAGAGGGCCTGGTTTCCAATATCAGCATGTGGGGCTTTCCTGAGGCACCAATCAGATCAAATCTAGTCTCCATATGGGAAACTTGTCTTTTGGAGATGATGCAAAACCTCTGCTTAGGAGAAGCATTCAGGGTCCGTGTGTCACCGCCCCCGTGCCAGGGTCTCCATGCACACAAACCCACAATAGGACCCATCCGCAGGAGAGTCCATTTCAACTCAGCCCCGTCCGTTGCTCCCCTAGAGCTAGCATATCAAAACTGTCTGTTAACTAGGAGACAGTTAGAATCCAGGCAGTCTGCTCAGGGATCCATCCTTCGATCCCTGCTTTGCTGTCGTTCCCTATGAAACATCCTGGAGCGATCCAACAGATCTCAATTGTTGATCAGAAAAAATCCTTGTGGCTTGGAGCATATCCCAACTCCCCTCCTGGGTAAACCTCCATGGCCTCGAGATGCTGCCCCCTTCAAGAAAGGACCATAATGGACAGAAACTCCAACCTGAGCCTAGGTCTGAACCCTCCCTGACTTCAGATGCACGAAGTCCCGATTCAGATGTGCAGATAGTGCCTGTCGTGCCCTCGCCCCGAAACCTATGCCTAACTTGCGTTCTTATTCTTCCGTCCTCACACTCCTTGCCCAAAGGGCATCCAGGTTAGGAATTCCGGAGCCACAAAGCAGCACTCTGCCTGCCCTCCAGAAGAAAAACGTTGCCCTTGGGGCTACCCAGAAACGCTAAATGAGGATCAAGCTGCACGGCACTCGACTCTCCCCCAATTATACAATATACCCTGAAAACTAATGCCTGGTCTGACACAGCCTAGGCCTGAACCTCCCGACCAACACTCAACGACCTGGCTCCACACTGAGCACGTCGGACGTGTCATGGACTTAAGTCGTCATCTCTTCCCAAGCTCGGTTTTCAGACTACACAACCTAGACCTTAACTCCAATCACGGCCCAGCGGTGAAAGAGATGAAAAACATCAGAACTACTACTTCCCCATGGCAAGAATACATGTGGTTGGCATGGAGCCCAACGTTCAATGTAGGAGCAACAGTGTGGACCATGATTCCCGCCCATGCTTGAGCGCCTAGAAGGCATAAACACACATTGTGACCCTCAGCGTGAGTTCTGTCCTCAAGGAAGGCCTCTCAGTGGCTGGAACTAACCATAGTTCGGTTTGTCCATTCGCACCTCCCCAGGGCTCTGCTTTGAAATGCCTCTTTTGGTGGGAAACCTGAGGTAACCAAACTGAAAGGACTCCTCCCATCCCCAAGATGGACCCAAAACAATTGGGTTCGTGCCAAATCCACAGAGAGGAAGACTTGTCCATGGCCCCTGAGGCCTCCTAGACATTCCACGGCCATTGTTGACACCAAATCCAGAGACAGAAGCCTGAATAAATGCCTCACACTCACTCTTTCTTCATATCCCGAAGAGTTCCCCTCAAGGTCCGTAGTTCGGGCCTGCCATACTTATGTCCCGAAACGTAGGCCGCGTTAGTGTTTTCAGACTTCTATCCCCACGCTCCTGGCCCACACACCCTCCAGGCTGGGGCCTCTGGAGGCACACATCAGGTCTGTGCCTGCCCACTCCACTGGAATTCTGCCGATTCACTTGACCACACGCCTCCAAATTAGGAGAAACCTCCACAGTCCCTGAAGCCATCCCAATTGTGTAGGCCGCCCGGGACAAACAAGGGCGTCTGACAACAGCTGAGCATCTACCTCCACTCATACCATAGTTGGATGTCACCAGGGTAGTAGATTGAACCTCACAGGTCCCTAGGCCGTAATCGGATCCATTGCTTTGTTTTCCAGGCATCTCTCCTCAGAGGCATGTTTTCAAATACCAGCATGCGGGGGTTTCCGGAGGCAAATCTTGTCTCGACATGGGAAAATAGCAGGCTGGAACTGGGTCAAAATTTCCGGTTAGGAGAATCCTTCAGGGCCCGGTGCCACCACCCCTTTCCAAGGTCTCCATGGACACATACCCACATTAGGTTCCATCCGCAGGACAGTCCATTTCAACTCTGGCTTCTCGGTTGCTCCGCCAGAGCCAGCAGATAGAACCTGTCTTGTCGCTAGGAGACGATTGAGATGCGAGGCGGCTTGCCCAGGGCTCCGCCCTAAGAACCCTGCTCTGGCGTCGTTCCATATGGAACGTCCTGGACCCATCCAAAAGGTCTCAAATGTCCTGCAGAAGGAATCCTTGCGTTTTGGAGCATCTCACAACTCCCAACGTGGGAAAACCGTGATGGCTTTCTGAAGCCCCCACCCCCATTCTGAAGGGGAAATCATGGACAGGAACTCCAACCTGAGCCAACGTCTGATCCTCGCCCTGAATTCAGATGCACGACATCTCCATGCAGCTCTGCAGAGTGTGCCGGCCTTGCCGGCCTTGCCCTCGCCCTTAAACCTATGTGAAACTTCTGTTTTCCAATGTCCGTCCTCACACTCCTGGCCCCCAAGACCTCACGTTTGGCAATTCTGGACCCACCAGGCAGCACTCTGCCTGCCCTCCAGATAAAAAGCAAAATGTTGCCCTATGGAGCTACCCAGACACCCGAAATGAGGATAGACCTACACGGCACCCTTCTGTACACAAATTATATCGACAAATCTGGGCACTAATACACTGTCTGACACAGCCTGAGCCCGGACTTCCTGACCAACACCCAGACAGCTGACCGCACACTGAGCACAACAGACCCGCCATGGCCTTAGCTCGTCATCTATTCCCAACCTAGCTTCTCAGGCTTCAGGACATAGACCTTAACTCCACACCCCGCCAAGGGTGAATGTGATGCAGAAATCAGAACTCCTCCTTCCCTATGGCAAGAAACCTTGTGGTTGGCATGTTGTGCCACGTTCAGTGTAGGAGAAACCAGCGTTCACCATGAGGCCCGGCCCATGCTTGAGTACGAAGAGGGCACAAACACGCATTGTGACCCTCAGCGTGAGTCCTGTCCTCTAGTAAGTCCTCTCAGTGGCTGGAACATTAAACGTCATAATGGGCTTGCCATGCCCCTAGGCCCCAAGTTTTAACCAGATTTCTGGTTGTCCAGTCGCCCCTCCCCAGGGCTCTGCCCTGGAAACTCTCTTTTGGTGGGACATCTGAGGTAAAAACAAAACAAAACGGACTCCTCCCATCTCAAAGAATAACGCCAAACTCTTGGGATTGGGCCAAATGCCCAGAGAGGAAGACTCGTCCATGGCCCATGAGGCCACCCGGACATTCCACGGCCATCAGTGACACAATATCCAGAGACAAAATCTTGAGCAAGCGTCTCACACTCGCCCCCTTGTTCATATCCTGAAGAGTTCTCCTCACGGTCTGTAGATCAGTCCTGCAATACCTACGACCCGAAACCTAAGCCGGCTTTGTGTTTTCAGACAACTGTCCCCACAGCCCTGGCCCACAAAACCTACAGGCACAGGTTCTTGGAGCCAAACCTGAGGACTGTACCTGGGATTTCTGCCCATTCCATTGGCCACAAACCTAGAAAGAGGATGATAAAACTCCAAAGTGCCCGGGGCCATCCCAATAGTGTTGACTGCCCAGGAAAAACAAGGGCGGTCTGACACCAGCTGAGCATCTACCTGCACTTAGACCCGTGGACAGATATCCGCAGAGGTAAATTGGAATAAGCAGGCCCCTAGATCCTAATCGGATCCATTGCTTTCTTGTCTAGGCATCTCTCCCCAGAGGCCTGGATTCCAATAGCAGCATATGGCTGTTTCTTGAGGCACCCATCAGAACAAATCTCGTCTCCACGTGGGAATCATGCACGTTGGAGCTGTGTCAAAGCCTCTGGTTAGGAGAACCCTTCAGCGACCCTGTGCCACTGCCTCATTCCAAGTTCTCCATGGACACAAACCCACATTAGGACCCATCCACAAGAGAGTCCATTTCAACTCAACCCTTTCAGTTTCTCCCCCAGATCCAGCAGATCTAACCTGTCTTGCCACTAGGACACAAGAGGAATGAGAGTCGGGCTTCCCAGCCATCCATCCTTAGAACCCTACTCGGAATCGATCCGTATGGGAAGTCCTGGAGCCAACCAACAGGTCTCAATCGCCCTGCAGAAGAATCTTTATGGTTTGGAGCATCTCACAACTCCCATCGTGGGAAAAATTCCATGGCCTCGTGATCCACCACCTCTTCATGAAGAGGGCGATAAGGGACAGAAACTCCAACCTGAGTGTTCGTCAGATCCTCACCTGTTTTCAGATGCACGAGATCTCGTTTCACCTCTGCAGAGTGTACCTGCCATGCTCTCGCCCAGAAACCTAAGGTTGCTTGTGTCCTCAACTCCTGGCCCACAAGCCCTCCAGTTTGGCAATTCCAGAACTACAATGCAGCCCTCTGCCTGCCGTCCAGAAAAAAAAAACATTGCCCTCTGGGGCTAACCAGAAGCCCCAAAGGAGGATCAACCTTTTCGCCACGTGACTGTACCCCAATTCTACAGGATGCCCTGGGCACTCATGCCCTTTCTGTCACAGCCTGAGCCTGGACCTCCCGACCCACACCCAGCCAGCTGGACTCACACTGAACACATCCGCCCTGCCAAAGCCTTAGGTCGTCATCTCTTCCCAACTTCGGTTTACAGGCTTCAGAACCTAGACGTTTTCTCCAATCACTGCCCAGGGTTGAACATGAGGCAGAAATCAGAAATCCTTCCCCATGGCAAGAAATCTTGTGGTTGGCGTGTTGCCCAACGTTCAGTGTAGTTGATAGCAGTGTGGCCCTTTGACCCCGCCATGCTTGAGGGCCGCGTTGGTCACAAATATGCATTGTGAACCTCAGCGTGAGCCCAGTCCCCAAGTAAGGTCTCTCAGTGGCTTGACCAAGAGACAGCATATTGGGCTTGCCATGCCCCTAGGCCCCAATTTTTAACCATAGTTCGTGTTGTCCATTCGCCCCTCCCCAGTGCTCTGCTTTAGAATGAGGTAACCAAACTGAAAGGACTCCTCCCATCCCACAGATTGACCCCCAAATTGGGATCGGGCCAAATCCACAGAGAGGAAGACTCATCCATGGCCCATGAGGCCTCCCCGACATTCCACGCCCATCGTTGACACAAAATCCAGAGACAAAAGCCTGAATAAGCGCCTCACACTCGCTCTTTCTTCCTATCCCAAAGAGTTCCCCTCACGGTCTGTAGATTGGGACTGCCATACCTACGTCCCCAAAATAAGCTGAGTGTGTGTTTTCAGACTTCTATCCCCACATTCCTGGCTTCCACACCCTCCAGCCTGGGGACCCTGGAGCCACACATCAGGTCTGTGCCTCTCAACTCCACGGGAATTCTGCCCCTTCCATTGACCACAATCATACAAACTAGGAGAAACCTCCAATGTCCCCAAGGCCATCCCCATAGTATAGACCGCCCAGGACAAACAAGGGCTGCCTGGAACCAGCTGAGCATCCATCTCCACTCATACTGTAGATGGATGTCCCCAGAGAAGGAGATTGAACGGGACAGGGCCCTAGGCCCTAATGGGGTCCATTGTTTTGGTTTCCTGCTATCTCTCATCAGAGGCCTGGTTTCCAATACCAGCATGTGGGGCTTTCCTGAGGCACCAATCAGATCAAATCTAGTCTCCACATGGGAAACTTGTCTTTTGGAGATGACACAAAACCGCTGCTTAGGAGAAGCATTCAGGGTCCGTGTGTCACCGCCCCGTGCCAGGGTCTCTATGCACACAAACCCACAACAGGTCCCATCCTCAGTAGAGTCCATTTCAACCAGCCCCTTCCGTTGCTCCCCTAGAGATAGCATATCAAAACTGTCTATTAACTGGGAGACAGTTAGAATCGATACAGTCTGCCCAGGGTTCCATCCTTTGATACCTGCTTTGCTGTCGTTCCTTATGAAACATCCTGGAGCCAACCAGAATCCCCTGAAATATATGGGGAAAAAAAAATCCCTAGAAATACATCCATAATCACTGGCTGCTCTTTATTGATCCAGATCCTGCAGTACGCAAAGAAGATCTGGTTTTAGCCAGAGGAAGATATCCGTTTGTCTTCATGATCTGGCATTTCCTGCAAGCAAGGCATGGGGCTCTGCACTAGAGCTGCAAATGCTGGGTGGCCCTCACTTTCCCTTTCTCTTCTCAGGGGACAACGGGCTTGTCCATGGTGCAGTGTGACAGGCTTTACCACAGGGAGATAAAAGACTGCCAAGGGTAGGTTGGAGCTGGGAAAAGCCACTTAGGAACAGATTTTCAGGGGAGGAGATAGACAAGGGCAAAGCGAAGAATGAGGATGAGTGTGTCAAGTTTCAAAGTGCCAGGAGGCAGCACAGTGCATTCGGGAAACTACAGCAAGTTCATGACAACCGACAGCTGATCTGGCAGCATCACCTGGGGATGGAGGCTGAGTCCCGGGGTTAACACTGGGGGTGAGATGGTTTGTATACTATGCCGAGGAGGTGAGGTTGTACACTGTGGGGGCATAGGGAGCTACCGGAGGATTTCAAATATCAGAATCGTAACCATAATAGAGTATTTAATTGCATCCTAGCTTTCATCAAGGGTAAGATGCACTATAGTTTATGTTCGACTAAGAAAGAGAAATGCTGACAGTTAAACTAGGATATGTCATCAAGTGCAAGGTGAGTGCCACCTTAAGAGATATTAAAATGGGGGGGTGGGAAAATCTTAGAACTATAAATTGTGGTACTAGAATAATTAAGAAAAATAATACAAGAACACTTGGATCAACAAAAAAATTGATTATTGCTTACCATGTGCCCCAAACTATATTAAGTCTCCAAATGTTTTATATCATTTGCAAGGTCAGATATATATAAAATTACATTTAAAGTTTTTAAAATATCAGCAAATATTTTCATTTAAATGCAAATTTCAAAGAAAATCTACTTTTCCAATCACGACATTTTATCCTACTGTTTTTTAATTTTGTCAACAACTGATAAAATGTTTAGCGAGACTATAAATGTTTCATCGAAAAAAATGATTAATAGATGTAGGTTCAAATTATTATGCTCCAGTAAAAATGATTTAGTCTTTGATGAACATCTGTTTGGTAATATGTTGTATCCAGATAGTAAATTAATGAAATATATAAAATTATAGGGAAATGACACCTTCCGTTCCATTATGAGTAGAGCTTTTAAAATGCTATTTGTCACAACCTGTCATCTTGACATTATGTAGCATTATGTAACATTTAAAAAATGTATACTCTTCACTTTGAAGATTTAGAAATCTAAAATATGACTTTCTATCGTTTGTGTTTCCATATTCCTTTAATGCCAGTTTGAACAAATCCACATGCTTTGATTCGAAGGTAATAAATTCCTCTTATTCGGAAAAATGATGTTTATTTTTGTTCTCTCACCCTTAGCAGGTGGATTCATTTTAGCACACTTCACAGTTATAATTTCAGGCTTATTAAAAACATTTTTATGATCTACATAGATGAATGAAACTTTTATTTTTTAAATTATTCGCCAAAAAATCTGTTATTTTTAAAAATGTATTTCCTTTAAGGGTTATTTTAGAGCATTCAGAGAGGATCTAGGAGTGTGGTATTATGCAATTTTTAAGTAGGTATGAAATGATTATTTATATGATTGTTGCCCTGGGGAAGACTGAAAGGACAACCCGATCTATGGTTAGAAATAGGGGCCTGGGGGCATGGCAAGCCCAATATGCTGTCTCTCCATCCAGCCACTGAGAGGCCTTACCTGAGGACTGGGCTCAGGCTGAGGGTCACAATGTGTGTTTGTGACCAATGTGGCCCGCAAGCATGGGTGGGGCCTCATGGGCCACACTGGTTTCAACGACACTGAACCTTGGACAACATGCCAACCACAAGGTTTCTTGCCATGGGGAAAGAGTTCTGATTTCTGCATCATTTTCAAACCCAGGCCGTGATTGGAGATAAGGTCTAGGTTCTAAAGCCTGAGAACCGAGGTTGAGAAGAGATGACGATCTAAGGCCATGGCGGGTCCGATGTGCTCAGTGTGCGGCCAGCTGTCTGGGTGGGGCCAGGAGGTCCAGGCTCAGGCTGTGTCAGAAAGGGCATTAGTGCCCAGGTCAGCCTATATATTTGGGGTACAGCCGAATGGCGTGCCGCGTTTTTCCTCATTTGGGGATTCTGTGTAGCCGCAGAGGGCAATGTTTTTCTTCTGGAGGGCAGGCAGAGTGCTGCATTGTAGTTCTGGATTGCCAAACTGGAGGGCTTGTGGGTCAGTAGTCTGAGGACGGAAGTCTGAGAAGCCAAGCTAGGCCTAGGTTTCTGGATGAGGATATGGCAGGCACAATCTACAGACCTGAATCGAGATCTCGTGCATCTGAAGTCAGGGCAAGGATCAGACGATTGCTCAGGTTAGACATTCTGTCCCTGATGGCCCTTTCTTGAAGGGGGAGTGGATCACGAGGCCATGGGTGTTTTCACAAGATGGGAGTTGTGAGAATCTCCCAACAGCAAAGATTCTTCTGCAGGACAATTGAGACCTGTTGGTTGGCTCCAGGACAACGATTCCGAGCAGGGTTCTAAGGATGGATGGCTGGGTAGGCCACCTCGCATTCCAAAAGTCTCCAAGCAACAAGACAGGTTAGATCTGCTGGTTCTGGGGGAGCAACCGTGGAGGCTGAGTTGAAATGGACTCTCCCGTGGATGTGTCCTAATATGATTTTGTGTCTATGGAGACCTTGGAATGAAGTGGTGACACGGGGGCCCTGAAGGGTTCTCCTAAAGAGAGGCTTTGACACAGCTCCATCGTGCAAGGTTCCCATGTGTAGATGAGATTTGTTCTGATGGGTGAGACAAGGAACAGCCATATGCTGTTATTGAAATCCAGGCCTCTGAGGAGAGTTGCCTGGAAACCAAAGCACTGGATCCGATAGGTGCCTAGGGTCCTGTTCGTTCCTTTTTACCTCTGGGGACATCAGTCTACGCGTCTGAGTGCCACTAGGTGCTCAGATGGGCCCAGATTGCCCCTGTTTGTCCTGGGAAGCCACAGATATTGGGATGGCCTCAGGGACTTTTGAGGTTTATCCTCTTAGTAGGGTTGTGGCCATTGGAATGGGCACATACAATTCCCTTGGAGAGGGCAAGCACAGTCGTCAGGTTTACATCAAGGGGCCTGAGCCTGTAGGGTGTGTAGGCCAGGGCTGTTTGGACAGTTGTCTGAAAACACAAACTCGGCTTATGTTTCGGGTCATAGGTATGGCAGAACTGATCTACAGACCATGAGGAGAAGTCTTCGGGATATGAAAAAAGGGCGAGTGTGAGGCTCTTGCTCAAATTTTTGTCTCTGGATACCGTGTCACTCAGGGTCGTGAAATTTCCGCGTGACTTCCTGGAAAATGGACGAGTCTTACTCTCTGGGGGTTTGGCCCTGTCCAAAGAGTTTGGGGTCATTTTGTAGGATGGAAGAAGTCCGTTGTTCTGTTGATGTTGATTTGTTTTGTTTTGTTTTTCAACCTCAGGTGTCCCACCAAATGAGGGATTCCAGAGTAGAGCCCTAGGGAGGGGCGACTGACAACCAGAAATCTGGTTAAAAATTGGGGCCTAGGGACTTGTCAAGCCCATTATGACATCTAATGGTCCAGCCACTGGGAGGACGTACTAGAGGACAGGACTCACGCTGAGGATCACAATGTGTGTTTATGCCCTCGTCGCACTCAAGAATGGGCGGGCCCTCAGGGTGAGTGCTTGTCTCTCCTACACTGAACATTGGACAACATGCCAAGCACAAGGTTTCTTGCCATGGGTAAGGAAGAGTTCTGATTTCTGCATCACAGTCACCCCTGGGGAGTGATTAGAGGTAAGGTCTAGGATCTGAAGCCTGAAAACTGAGGTAGGGAAGAGATGATGACCTAAGGCCATGGCGGGTCTGACGTGCTCAGTGTGCGGTCAGCTGTCTGGGTGTTGGTCACGAGGTCCGGACTCAGGTTGTCAGACAGTGCATTAGTGCCCAGTTTAGACTATATATTTTGGGTGCATTCGAGTGACGTGTAGGTTCTTATCTGAAGAACTCTTCAGGATGAATGAGGGAGACCGAGGAGCGTGCTCAGTCTTTTGTCTCTGGATTTTGTATCAGCGATGGCCGTGGAATGTTGGGGAGGCCTCATGGGCCATGGACGAATCTTGCTCTCTGTGGACTTGGCCCGATCCCAATTGTTTTCCGTCAATCTGTTGGATGGGAGGACTCCTTTCAGGTTTGTTACCTCAGGTGTCCCACCAAAAGAGGAATTCCAAAGCAGAGCCCTGGAGAAGAGTGAAGGGACAACCCGAACTACGGTTAAAAATTGGGGCCTAGGGCCATGGCAAGCCCAATATGCTGTCTCTCCATCCAGCCACTGAGAGGCCTTACCTGAGGACTGGGCTCAGCCTGAGGGTCACAATGTGTGTTTGTGACAAATGTGGCCCGCAAGCCTGGACGGGGCCTCATGGGCCACACTGGTTTCAACTACACTGAACCTTGGACAACATGCCAACCACAAGGTTTCTTGCCTTGGGGAAAGAGTTCTGATTTCGGCATCATTTTCAAACCCGGGAAGTGATGGGAGATAAGGTCTAGGTTCTGAAGCCGGAAAACCGAGGTTGAGAAGAGATGACGACCTAAGGCCATGGCGGGTCCGATGTGCTCAGTGTGCGGCCAGTTGTCTGGGTGGGGCCAGGAGGTCCAGGCTCAGGCCGTGTCAGAAAGTGCATTAGTGCCCAGGTCAGTCTATATATTTTTGGGTACAGCCGAATGGCGTGCAGGTTGATCCTCATTTGGGTTTTCTGCGTAGCCCCAGAGGGCAATGTTTTCTTTCTGGAGGGCAGGCAGAGTGCTGCATTGTAGTTCTGGATTGCCAAACTGGAGGGCTTGTGGGCCAGTACTCTGAGGACGGAAGTCTGAGAAGCCAAGCTAGGCCTAGGTTTCTGGGTGAGGATATGGCAGGCACTATCTACAGACCTCAATCGAGATCTGGTGCATCTGATGTCAAGGCGAGGATCAGACGATCGCTCAGGTTGGACATTCTGTCCTTGATGGTCCCTTCTAGAAGGGGGGATGGATCACGAGGCCATGGGTGTTGTCCCACGATGGGAGTTCTGAGAAGCTCCCAACTGCAAAGATTCTTCTGCAGGACAATTGAGACCTTTTGGTTGGCTCCAGGACAACGATTCCAAGCAGGGTTCTAAGGATGGATGGCTGGGAAGCCCACCACGCATTCCAATTGTCTCCAAGCAACAAGACAGGTTAGATCTGCTGGATTTGGGGAGCAACCGAGGAGGCTGAGTTGAAATGGACTCTCCCGTGGATGTGTCCTATGGAGACCTTGGAATGAAGCGGTGGCACTTGGGCCCTGAAGGGTTCTCCTAAAGAGAGGCTTTCACACAGCTCCATCGTGCAAGTTCCCATGTGTAGATGAGATTTGTTCTGATGGGTGAGTCAAGAAACAGCCATATGCTGTTATTGAAATCCAGGCCTCTGAGGAGAGATGCCTGGAAACCAATGCAATGGATCCGATAAGTGCCCCGGGGCCTGTTCGTTCCTTTTTACTTCTGGGGACATCAGTCTACGGGTCTGAGTGCCAGTAGGTGCTCAGATGGGCCCAGATTGCCCTTGTTGATCCTGGGAAGCCACGAATATTGGGATGGCCTCAGGGACATTGGAGGTTTATTCTCTTAGTAGGGTTGTGGCCATTGGAATGGGCACATACAATTCCCTTGGAGAGCGCAAGCACAGTCGTCAGGATTGGCTCCAGGGGCCTGAGCCTGTAGGGTGTGTAGGACAGGGCTGTTTGGACAGTTGTCTGAAAACACAAACTCGGCTTATGTTTCGGGTCATAGGTATGGCAGGACTCTTCTACAGACCATGAGGAGAACTCTTCAGGATATGAAAAAAGGGCGAGTGTGAGGCTCTTGCTCAAGTTTTTGTCTCTGGATATCGTGTCACTCATGGTCGTGAAATTTCCGGGAGACTTCATGGGAAATGGACGAGTCTTGCTCTCTGGGGGCTTGGCCCCGTCCAAAGAGTTTGGGGTCATTCTGTGGGTGAAAAGTCCGTTGTTCTGTTGTTGTTGATTTGTTTTTCAACCTCAGGTGTCCCACCAAATTAGGGATTCCAGAGTAGAGCCCTGGGGAGGGGCGACTGGACTACCAGATATCTGGTTAAAAATTGGGGCCTAGGGACATGTCAAGCCCATTATGACATCTAATGGTCCAGCCACTGAGAGGATGTACTAGAGGACAGGACTCACGCTGAGGGTCAGAATGCATGTTTATGCCCTCGTTGCACTTAGGAATGGGCGGGGCCTCAGGGTGAATGCTGGTTTCTCCTACACTGAACGTTGGACAACATGCCAATCACAAGGTTTCTTGCCATGGGTAAGGAAGAGTTCTGATTTCTGCATCAAAGTCACCCCTGGGCAGTGATTGGAGATAAGGTTAGGTTCTGAAGCCTGAAAACTGAGGTAGGGAAGAGATTATGACCTAAGGCCATGGCGGGTCCAATGTGCTCAGTGTGCGGTCAGCTGTCTGGGTGTTGATCACGAGGTCTCGGCTCAGGTTGTCAGACAGTGCATTAGTGCCCAGGTTAGACTATATATTTTGGGTGCATTCGAGTGCCGTGTAGGTTCTTATCGGTAGAACTCTTCAGGATATGAAGAATGAGCGAGTCTGAGGCGCGTGCTCAGGCTTTTGTCTCTGGATTGTGTATCAGCGATTGCCGTGGAATGTTGGAGAGGCCTCATGGGCCAGGGACGAATCTTTGCTCTCTGTGGATTTGGCCAGATCCCAATTGTTTTTCGTCAATCTTTGGGATGGGAGGACTCCTTTCAGGTTTGTTAACTCAGGTGTCCCACCAAAAGAGGAATTCCAAAGCAGAGCCCTGGGGAAGAGTGAAGGGACAACCCGAACTATGGTTAAAAATTGGGGCCTAGGAGCATGGCAAGCCCAATATGCTGTCTCTCCATCCAGCCACTGAGAGGCCTTACCTGAGGACTGGGCTCACGCTGAGGGTCACAATGTGTGTTTGTGACCAATTTTGCACGCAAGCATGGGCGGGGCCTCATGGGCCACACTGGTTTCAACGACACTGAACCATGGACAACATGCCAACCACAAGGTTTCTTGCCATGGGGAAAGAGATCTAATTTCTGCATCATTTTCAAACCCGGGCCGTGATTGGAGATAAGGTCTAGGTTCTGAAGCCTGAAAAACGAAGTTGAGAAGAGATGACGACCTAAGGCCATGGCTGGCCCGATGTGCTCAGTGTGCGGCCAGCTGTCTGGGTGGGGCCAGGAGTTCCAGGCTCAGGCTGTGTCAGAAAGTGCATTAGTGCCCAGGTCAGCCTATATATTTGGGGTACACAGCCAAATGGCGTGCAGTTTGATCCTCATTTGGGGTTTCTGTGTAGCCCCAAGGGCAATGTTTTTCTTCTGGATGGCAGGCAGAGTGCTGCATTGTAGTTCTGGATTGCCAAACTGGAGGGCTTGTGGGCCAGTAGTCTGAGGATGGAAGTCTGAGAACCCAAGCTAGGCCTAGGTTTCTGGGTGAGGATATGGCAGGCACAATCTACAGACCTGAATCGAGATCTCGTGCATCTAAAGAAAGGGCGAGGATCAGACGATCGTTCAGGTTGGACATTCTGTCCCTGATGGTCCCTTCTTGAAGGGGGGGTGGATCACGAGGCCTTGGGGGTTTTCCCACGATGGGAGATCTGAGAAGCTCCCAAGTGCAAAGATTCTTCTGCAGGACAATTGAGGCCTGTTGGTTGGCTCCAGGACAACGATTCCGAGCAGGGTTCTAAGGATGGATGGCTGTGTAGCCCACCTCGCACTCCAATTGTCTCCAAGCAACAAGACAGGTTAGATCTGCTGGATCTGGGGGAGCAACGGAGGAGGCTGAGTTGAAATGGACTCTCCCGTGGATGTGTCCTAATATGATTTTGTGTCTATGGAGACCTTGGAATGAAGCGGTGGCACGGGGGCCCTGAAGGGTTCTCCTAAAGACAGGCTTTCACACAGCTCCATCGTGCAAGTTTCCCATGTGTCGATGAGATTTGTTCTGATGGATGAGTGAAGAAAAAGCCATATGCTGTTATTGAAATCCAGTCCTCTGAGGAGAGATGCTTGGAAACCAAAGCAATGGATCCGATAGATGCCTAGGGGCCTGTTCGTTCATTTTACCTCTGGGGACATCGTCTATGGGTCTGAGTGCAGGTAGGTGCTAGATGGGCCCAATTGCCCCTGTTTTTCCTGGGAAGCCACAAATATTGGGTTGGCCTCAGGGAATTTGGAGGTTTATCCGGTTAGTAGGGTTATGGCCATTGGAATGGGCACATACAATTCCCTTGGAGAGGGCAAGCACAGTCGTCAGGTTTGGCTCTAGGGGCCTGAGCCTGTAGGGTGTGTAGGCCAGGGCTGTTTGGACAGTTGTCTGAAAACACAAACTCGGCTTATGTTTCGGGTCATAGGTATGGCAGGACTCTTCTAAAGACCATGAGGAGAACTCTTCGGGATATGAAAAAAGGGCGAGTGTGAGGCTCTTGCTCAAGTTTTTGTCTCTGGATATCTTGTCACTCATGGTCGTGAAATTTCCGGGTGACTTCATGGGAAATGGACGAGTCTTACTCTCTGGGGGCTTGGCCCCGACCAAAGATTTTGGGGTCATTCTGTGGGATTGAAGTAGTCCGTTGTTCTGTTGTTGTTTATTTGTTTTGTTTTTCAACCTCAGGTGTCCCACCAAATTAGGGATTCCAGAGTAGAGCCCTGGGGAGGGGCGACTGGACTACCAGAAATCTGGTTAAAAATTGGGGCCTAGGGACATATCAAGCCCATTATGACATCTAATGGTCCAGCCACTGGGAGGACGTACTAGAGGTTAGGACTCACGCTGAGGGTCACAATGCGTGTTTATCCCCTCGTCGCACTCAGGAAAGGGCGGGGCCTCAGGGTGAATGCTGGTTTCTCCTACACTGAACGTTGGACAACATGCCAACCACAACGTTTCTTGCCATGGGTAAGGAAGAGTTCGGTTTTCTGCATCACAGTAAGCCTTGGGCAGAGATTGGAGATAAGGTCTAGGTTCAGAAGCCTGAAAACAGAGGTAGGGAAGAGATGATGACCTAAGGCCATGGCGGGTCTGATGTGCTCAGTGTGTGGTCAGCTGTCTGGGTGTTTGTCACGAGGTCCGGGCTCAGGTTGTCAGACAGTGCATTAGTGCCCAGTTTAGACTATATATTTTGGGTGCATTCGAGTGACGTGTTGGTTCTTATCTGAAGAACTCTTCAGGATATGATGAATGAGTGAGTCTGAGGCGCGTGCTCAGGCTTTTGTCTCTGGATTGTGTATCAGCGATGGCCGTGGAATGTTGGGGAGGCCTCATGGGCCATGGACGAATCTTGCTCTCTGTGGACTTGGCCCGATCCCAATTGTTTTCCGTCAATCTGTTGGATGGGAGGACTCCTTTCAGGTTTGTTACCTCAGGTGTCCCACCAAAAGAGGAATTCCAAAGCAGAGCCCTGGAGAAGAGTGAAGGGACAACCCGAACTACGGTTAAAAAAATTGGGGCCTAGGGCCATGGCAAGCCCAATATGCTGTCTCTCCATCCAGCCACTGAGAGGCCTTACCTGAGGACTGGGCTCAGCCTGAGGGTCACAATGTGTGTTTGTGACAAATGTGGCCCGCAAGCCTGGACGGGGCCTCATGGGCCACACTGGTTTCAACTACACTGAACCTTGGACAACATGCCAACCACAAGGTTTCTTGCCTTGGGGAAAGAGTTCTGATTTCGGCATCATTTTCAAACCCGGGAAGTGATGGGAGATAAGGTCTAGGTTCTGAAGCCGGAAAAACCGAGGTTGAGAAGAGATGACGACCTAAGGCCATGGCGGGTCCGATGTGCTCAGTGTGCGGCCAGCTGTCTGGGTGGGGCCAAGAGGTCCAGGCTCAGGTTGTCAGACAGTGCATTAGTGCCCAGGTTAGACTATATATTTTGTGTGCATTCGAGTGACGTGTAGGTTCTTATATGAAGAACTCTTCAGGATATATAGAATGAGCGAGTCTGAGGCGCATGCTCAGGCTTTTGTCTCTGGATTGTGTATCAGGGATGGTCATGGAATGTTGGGGAGGCCTCATGGGCCATGGGCGAATCTTGCTCTCTGTGGTATTGGCCCGATCGCAATTGTTTTTTTCGTCAATCTGTGGGATGGGAGGACTCCTTTCAGGTTTGTTACCTCAGGTATACCACCAATACAGGAATTCCAAAGCAGAGCCCTGGTGAAGAGTGAAGGGACAACCCGAACTATGGTAAAAAATTGGGGCCTAGGGGCATGGCAAGACCAATATGCTGTCTCTCCATCCAGCCACTGAGAGGCTTTACCTGAGGACTGCGCTCAGGCTGAGGGTCACAATGTGTGTTTGTGACCAATGTGGCCCGCAAGCATGGGCGGGGGGCCTCATGGGCCACACTGGTTTCAAGTACACTGAACCTTGGAAAACATGCCAACCACAAGTTTCTTGCCATGGGGAAAGAGATCTGATTTCTGCATCATTTTCAAACCCCGGCCATGATTGGAGATAAGGTCTAGGTTCTGAAGCCTGAAAACCGAGGTTGAGAAGAGATGACGATCTAAGGCCAAGGGGGGTCCGATGTGCTCAGTGTGCGGCCAGCTGTCTGGGTGTGGCCAGGAGGTCCAGGCTCAGGCTGTGTCAGAAAGGGCATTAGTGCCCAGGTCAGCCTATATATTTGGTGTACAGCCGAATGGCGTGCAGATTGATCCTCATTTGGGGTTTCTGGGTAGCCCCAGAGTGCAATGTTTTTCTTCTGGAGGGAAGGAAGAGTGCTGCATTGTAGTTCTGGATTGCCAAACTGGAGGGCTTGTGGGCCATTAGTCTGAGTACCGAAGTCTGAGGACCCAAGCTAGGCCTTGGTTTCTGGGTGAGGATATGGCAGGCACAATCTACAGACCTGAATCGAGATCTCGTGCATCTGAAGTCAGGGCGAGGATCAGACGATCACTCAGGTTGTTCATTCTATCCCTGATGGTCCCTTCTGAAGGGGGGATGGATCACGAGACCCTGGGGTTTTCCCCCGCGATGGGAGTTCTGAGAAGCTCCCAACTGCAAAGATTCTTCTGCAGGACAATTGAGACCTGTTGGTTGGATCCAGGACAACGATTCTGAGCAGGTTTCTAAGGATGAAAGCCTGGGTAGCCCACCTCGCATTTCAATTGTCTCCAAGCTACAAGACAGGTTAGAACTGCTTTATCTGGGGAGCAACCGAGGTGGCTGAGATGAAATGGACTCTCCCGTGGATGTGTCATAATATGATTTTGTGTCTATGGAGACCTTGGAATGAAGCGGTGGTACTGGGGCCCTGAAGGGTTCTCCTAAAGAGAGGCTTTCACACAGCTCCATCGTGCAAGTTTCCCATGTGTAGATGAGATTTGTTCTGATGGGTGAGTCAAGAAACAGCCATATGCTGTTATTGAAATCCAGGCCTCTGTGGAGAGATGCCTGGAAACCAAAGCAATGGATCCGATAAGTGCCCCGGGGCCTGTTCATTCCTTTTTACTTCTGGGGACATCAGTCTACGGGTCTGAGTGCCTGTAGGTGCTCAGATGGGCCCAGATTGCCCCTGTTTGTCCTGGGAAATCACAAATATTGGGATGGCCTCAGGGACTTTGGAGTTTTATCCTCTTAGTAGGGTTGTGGCCATTGGAATGGGCACATACAATTCCCTTGGACAGGGCAAGCACAGTCGTCAGGGTTGGCTCCAGGGGACTGAGCCTGTAGGGTGTGTAGGCCAGAGCTGTTTGGACAGTTGTCTGAAAACACATACTCGGCTTATGTTTCGGGTCATAGGTATGGCAGGTCTGATCTAAAGAACATGAGGAGAACTCTTTGGGTATGAAAAAAGGGCGAGTGTGAGGCTCTTGCTCAAGTTTTTGTCTCTGGATATCGTGTCACTCATGGTCGTGAAATTTCTGGTGACTTCATGGGAAATGGACGAGTCTTACTCTCTGGGGGTTTGGCCCCGTCCAAAGAGTTTCGGGTCATTCTGTGGGATGGAAGAAGTCCGTTGTTCAGTTGTTGCTGATTTGTTTTGTTTTGTTTTTTTCAACCTCAGGTGTCCCACCAAATGAGGGATTCCAGAGTAGAGCCCTGGGGAGGGGCGACTGGAACAACCAGAAATCTGGTTAAAAATTGGGGCCTAGGGACATGTCAAGCCCATTATGACATCTAATGGTCCAGCCACTGAGAGGACGTACTAGAGGACAGGACTCACGCTGAGGGTCACAATGCGTGTTTATGCCCTCGTCGCACACAAGAATGGGCAGGGCCTCAGTGTGAATGCTGGTTTTTCCTACACTGAACGTTGGACAACATGCCAACCCCAAGGTTTCTTTCCATGGGTAAGGAAGAGTTCTGATTTCTGCATCACAGTCACCCCCCCTGGGCAGTGATTGGAGATAAATTCTAGGTTCTGAAGCCTGAAAACTGAGGTAGGGAAGAGATTATGACCTAAGGCCATGGCGGGTCTGATGTGCTCATTGTGCGGTCGGCTGTCTGGGTGTTGTTCACGAGGTCCGGACTCAGGTTATCAGACAGTGAATTAGTGCCCAGGTTAGACTATATATTTAGGGTGCCTTGGAGTGCCGTGTAGGTTCTTATCTGAAGAACTCTTCAGGATATGAAAAATGAGCCAGTCTGAGGCGCGCGCTCAGGCTTTTGTCTCTAGATTTTTTATCAGGATTGGCCGTGGAATGTTGGGGAGGCCTCTTGGGCCATGGACGAATCTTACTCTCTTTAGATTTGGCCCGATCCCAATTATTTTCGTCAATCTGTGGGATAGGAGGACTCCTGGATCTAAACCTGACGACTGTGCTTGCCCTCTCCAGGGAATTGTATGTGCCCATTCCAATGGCCACAACCCTACTAATAGGATAAACCTCAAAATTCCCTGAGGCCATCCCAATATTTGTGGCCTCCCATGACAAGCAGGGGCAATCTGGGCCCATCTGAGCACCTACCCTCACACAGACCCGTAGACTGATGTCCCCAGAGGTAAAAAGGAACGAACAGGACCCTAGGCACCTATCAGATCCATTGCTTTGGTTTCCAGGCATCTCTCCTCAGAGGCCTGGATTTCAATAACAGCATATGGCTGTTTCTTGACTCACCCATCAGAACAAATCTCATCTACACATGGGAAACTTGCACGATGGAGCTTTGTGAAAGCCTCTCTTTAGGAGAACCCTTCAGGGACCCAGTGCCACTGCTTCAATCGAAGGTCTCCATTGACACAAAATCATATTCGGACACATCCACGGGAGAGTCCATTTCAACTCAGCCTCCTCGCTTGCTCTTCCAGATCCAGCAGATCTAACCTGTCTGGTTGCTTGGAGATAATTGGAATGAGAGGTGGGCTACCCAGCCATCCATCCTTAGACCCTGCTCGGAATCGTTGTCCTGGATCCAACCAACAGGTCTCAATTTTCCTGCAGAAGAATCTTTACAGATGGGACTTCTCAGAACTCCCATCGTGGGAAAACCCTCATGGCCTCGTGATCCAACCCCCCTTCAAGAAGGGGGCCTCAGGGTCTGAATGTCCAACCTGAGCGATCGTCTGATCATTGCCCTGACTTCAGATGCACGAGATCTCGATTCAGGTCTGTAGATTGTGCCTGCCATATCCTCACCCAGAAACCTAGGCCTAGCTTGGCTTCTCAGACTTCTGTTCTCAGACTACTGGCCCACAAGCCCTCCAGTTTGGCAATCCAGAACTACAATGCAGCACTCTGCCTGCCCTCCAGAAGGAAAACATTGCCCTCTGGGGCTACCCAGAAACCCCAAATGAGGATCAACCTGCACGCCATTGGCTCTACCCCAAATATATAGGCTGACCTGGGTACTAATGCCCTTTTTTGACACAGCCTGAGCCTGGACCTCCTGGCCCCACCCAGACAGCTGGCCTCACACTGAGCACATCCGACCCGCCATGGCCTTAGGTCGTCATCTCTTCTCAACCTCGGTTTTCAGGCTTCAGAACATAGACCTTATCTCCAATCACGGCCCGGGTTTGAAAATGATGCAGAAATCAGAACTCTTTCCCCATGGCAAGAAAGCTTGTGGTTGGCATGTTGTGCAAGGTTCAGTGTAGTTGAAACCAGTGTGGCCCGTGAGGCCCCCGCCCATGCTTGCAGGCCACATTGGTCACAAACACACATTGTTACCTCAGCCTGAGCCCAGTCCTCAGGTAAGGCCTCTCAGTGGCTGGAATGAGAGACAGCATATTGGGCTTGCCATGCCCCTAGGCCCCAATTTTTAACCAAGGTTCGGGTTCTCCCTTCACGCTTCCCCAGGGCTCTGCTTTGTAATTCCTCTTTTGGTGGGACACCTGAGGGTAACAAACCTGAAAGGAGTCCTCCCATCACACAGATTGACAAAATGCAATAGGGATCGGGCCAAATCCACAGAGACAAAGATTCGTCCATGGCCCATGAGGCCTCCCCAACATTCCACGGCCATCCCTGATGCAAAGTCCAGAGACAAAAAGCCTGAGCATACGCTTCACACTCGCTCATTCTTCATATCCTGAAGAGTTCTTCAGATAAGAACCTACACGGCACTCGAATGCACCCAAATATATAGTCTAACCTGGGCACTAATGCACTGTCTGACAACCTGAGCCCGGACCTCGTGACCAACACCCAGACAGCTGAGCGCACACTGAGCTCATCATTCACGCCATGGCCTTATGTCATCATCTCTTCCCTAACTCAGTTTTCAGGCTTCAGAACCTAGACCTTATCTCCAATCACTGCCCAGGGGTGACTGTGATGCAGAAATCAGAACTCTTCCTTACCCATGGCAAGAAACCTTGTGGTGGGCATGTTGTCCAACGTTCAGTGTAGGAGAAACCAGCATTCACCCTGAGGCCCCGCCCATTCTTGAGTGCGACGTAGGCACCCATTCACCCTCAGCGTGAGTCCTGTCCTCTAGAACGTCCTCTCAGTGGCTGGAACATTAGATGTCATAATGGGCTTGACATGTCCCTAGGCCCCAATTTTTAACCAGATTTCCGGGTTGTCCAGTCGCCCCTCCACAGGGCTCTACTCTGGAATCCCTCATTTGGTGGGACACCTGAGGTTGATAAACCAAACAAAACAAATCAACAACAACAGAACAGCGGACTTCTTCCATCCCACAGAATGACCCCAAACTCTTTGAACGGGGCCAAACTCCCAGAGAGTAAGACTCGTCCATTTCCCATGAAGTCTCCCGGAAATTTCACGACCATGAGTGACACGATATGCAGAGACAAAAACTTGAGCAAGAGCCTCACACTCGCCCTTTTTTCATATCACGAAGAGTTCTCCTCATGGTCTGTAGATCAGTCCTGCCATACCTATGACCCCAAACATAAGCCGAGTTTGTGTTTTCAGACAACTTTCCAAACACAGCCCTGGCCTACACACCCTACAGGCTCAGGCCCCTGGAGCCAAACCTGACGAATGTGCTTGTCCTCTCCAAGGGAATTTTATGTGCCCATTCCAATGGCCACAACCCTCCTAATAGGATAAACCTCCAAAGTCCCTGCGGCCATCCCAATATTTGTGGCATCCCAGGACGAACAGGGGCAATCTGGGCCTATTTGAGCACCTACCGGCACTCAGACCCGGAGACTGATGTCCCCAGAGGTAAAAAGGACCGAACAGGCTCCTAGGCACCTATCGGATCCATTGCTTTGGTTTCCAGGCATCTCTCCTCAGAGGCCTGGATTTCAATAACAGCATATGTCTGTTTCTTGACTCACCCATCAGAACAAATCTCTTCTACACATGGGAAACTTGCAAGATGGAGCTGTGTGAAAGCCTCTCTTTAGGAGAAACCATCAGGGCCCTAGTGCCACCGCTTCTATCCAAGGTCTCCATTGACAAGAAATCATATTAGGACACATCCACGGGAGAGTCCATTTCAACTCAGCCTCCTCGGTTGCTCTCCCAGATCCAGCAGATCTAACCTGTCTCATTGCTTGGAGACAATTGGAATGCCAGGAGGGCTAGCCAGCCATCCATCCTTAGAACCCTGCTTGGAATCATTATCCTGGAGACAACCACAGGTCTCAATTGTCCTGCAGAAGAATCTTTGCAGTTGGGAGCTTCCCAGAACTCCCATCGTGGGAAAACCCCCATGGCCTCGTGATCCACCCCCTTTAAGAAGGGGCTATCAGGGACTGAATATCCAACCTGAGCGATCGTCTGATCCTCGCCCTGACTTCAGATGCACGAGATCTCGATTCAGGTCTGTAGATTGTGCCTGCCATATCCTCACCCAGAAACCTAGGCCTAGCTTGGCTTCTCAGACTTCCGTCTTCAGGCTACTGGCCCCCAAGCTCTCCAGTTTGGAAATCCAGAACTACAATGCAGCACACAGCCTGCCCTACAGAAGTAAACCATTGCCCTCTCGGGCTACACAGAAACCCCAAATGAGGATCAACCTGCACGCCATTCGGCTGTACCCCAAATATATAGGCTGACCTGGGCACTAATGCCCTTTCTGACACAGCCTGAGCCTGGACCTCCTGGCCCCACCTAGACAGCTGGCCTCACCCTGAGAACATAGGACTCGCCATGGCCTTAGGTCGTCATCTCTTCTCAACCTCGGTTTTCAGGCTTCAGAACTTAGACCTTATCTCCAATCACGGACCGGGTTTGAAAATGATGCAGAAATCAGTACTCTTTTCCCATGGCACGAAACCTTGTGCTTGGCAAGTTGTCCAAGGTTCAGTGTAGTTGAAACCAGTGTGGACCCATGAGGCCCCGCCCATGCTTGCGGGCCACATTGGTCACAAACACACATTGTGACCCTCAGCCTGAGCCCAGTCCACAGGTAAGACCTCTCAGTGGCTGGATGGAGAGACAGCATATTGGTCTTGCCATGCCCCTAGGCCCCAATTTTTAACCATAGTTCGGGTTGTCCCTTCACTCTTCCCCAGGTCTCTGCCTTGGAATTCCTCTTTTGGTGGGACACCTGAGGTAACAAACCTGAAAGGAGCCCTCCCATCCCACAGATTGACGAAAAGCAATTGGGATCGGGCCAAATCCACAGAGAGGAAGATTCGTCCATGGCCCATGAGGCCTCCCCAACATTCCACGGCCTTCGCTGATACAAAATCCAGAGACAAAACCTGAGCATGCACCTCACACTCGCTCATTCTTCATATCCTGAAGAGTTCTTCAGATAAGAACCTACACGGCACTGGAATGCACCCAAAATATATAGTCTAACCTGGGCACTAATGCACTCTCTGACAACCTGAGCCCGGACCTCGTGACAAACACCCAGACAGCTGACCGCACACTGAGCTCATCAGACCCGCCATAGCCTTAGGGTCATCATCTCTTCCCTACCAAAGTTTTCAGGCTTCTGAACCTAGACCTTATCTCCACTCAGTGCCCAGGGTTGACTGTGATGCAGAAATCAGAACTCTTCCTTATTCATGGCAAGAAACCTTGTTGTTGGCATGTTGTCCAACGTTCAGTGTAGGGGAAACCAGCATTCACCCTAAGGCAATGCCCATTCTTGAGTGCAACGAGGGCATAAACACGCATTGTGACCCTCAGCGTGAGTCCTGTCCTCTAGTACGTTCTCTCAGTAGCTGGACCATTAGAAGTCATAATAGGCTTGTCATTTTCCTAGGCTCCAATTTTTAACCAGATTTCTGGTTGTCCAGTCGCCCCTCCCCAGGGCTCTACTCTGGAATCCCTCATTTAGTGGGACACCTGAGGTTGAAAAACAAAACAAATCAACAACAACAGAGCAACGGACTTCTTGCATCCCACAGAACGACCCCAAACTCTTTGGATTGGGCCAAACCCCCAGAGAATAAGACTCGACCATTTCCCATGAAGTCACCCGGAAATTTCACGACCATGAGTGACACGATATCCAGAGGCAAAAACTTAAGCAAGAGCCTCACACTCGCCCTTTTTTCATATCCCGAAGAGTTCTCCTCATGGTCTGTAGATCAGTCCTGCCATACCTATGACCCGAAACAAAAGCCGAGTTTGTGTTTTCAGACAACTTCCCAAACAGCCCCTGGCCTACACACCCTACAGGCTCAGGCCCCTAGAGCCAAACCTGACGACTGTGCTTGCCCTCTCCAAGGGATTTGTATGTGCCCATTCCAATGGCCACAACCCTACTAATAGGATAAACCTCCAAAGTCCCTGAGGCCATCCAAATATTTGTGGCATCCCAGGACAAACAGGGGCAATCTGGGCCCATCTGAGCACCTACCGGCACTCAGACCCATAGACTGATGTCCCCAGAGGTAGAAAGGAACGAACAGGTCCCTAGGCACCTATCGGATCCATTGCTTTGTTTTCCAGGCATCTCTCCTTAGAGATCCTTAGAACCCTTATAACCCTGCTCTTGCGTCGTTCCTTATGGGACATCCTTGAGCCATCCAACAGGTCTCGACTGTCCCACAGGAGTCCTTGTTCATGGACCACCTCACAACTCATATCATGGAAAGCCTCCAAGGTCACATGATGCCCCCAATCTTCATGAACTCGGATCATGGAAAGAAACTCCAACCTGAGCCAATGGCAGATCTTCGCCTTGACTTTAGATTCACAAGATCTTGATTAAGCTCTTTAGAGTGCACCTGATGTGCCCTCACACCAAAACCTAAGCATAGCTAGTGTTCTCAGACTTCCGTCCTCACTCTCCTGGACCACACGCCCACCATTTTGGGATTTCCGATGACACAGTGCTGCACTCTGCCTGCCCTCTAGAAGAAAAACGTTGCCCTATGGGTCTACCCAGAAACCTCAAATGAGGATAAACCTGCATGCCACTCAACTGTACACCAATTATATAGTCGAGCCTGTGCACTAATGCCCTGTCTGACACAACCTGAGGCCTGAATTCCCAACCGACACCCAGACAGCTTGCCGTACACTGAGAACATCTGAACCGCCATGGCCTTAGGTTGCCATCTCTTTCCAACCTGGTTTTCAGGCTACAGAAACCTAGACCTTATCTCTACTCATTTCCCATGGGTGAACGTGATGCAGAAATCATAACTCCTCCTTCCCTCTCGCCAGAATCTTGTGGTTGGCATCTTATCCAAAGTTCAGTGTAGGACCCCTGTAGGGCCTACAGGAGTAGTAGTAGGGCCCCTGAGGGTAGTGTAGGGTCCCTGAGGCCCTGCCCATGCTTAAGAGCTGCGGTGGGCACAAACACACATTGGGACCCTCGGTTTTATCCCTGTCCTCAAGTAAAGCCTCTCAGTGGCTGGACCATCAGCCCGCATATGGGGCCTGCCATGCCCCAAGTCACCCAATCTTAACCAGAGGTAGAGACATCTAGTCACCCCTACTCAGGGCTCTGCTCTGGAATCCCTCTTTGGTGGGACATTTGAGGTAAGTAAACACAGAAAGGATTCCTCCCACCCACAGAATGACCCCAATCACTTGGGATAAGGCCATCCCCAGAGAGAAAGACTCCTCCATGGCCCATGAGGCCAGCCCGACATTCCACGGCCACTATTGACACAAAATCCAGAGACATAAGCCTCACCCTTAGGTCATAGCCCAAAAAATTCTCCTCATAGTCTGTAGATCGGGCCTGCCATACCTACGTCCCCAAACCGTGTATTCAGACTTCTATCCTGACATCCCTGTCCCACACACCCTCCAGGCTGAGGCCCCTGGAGCCACACCTCAGGACTGTGCCTGCCCTCTCCAAGGAAATTCTTCCCATTCCATTGGCCACAACCCTACAGATTAGGAGAAACCTCCAAAGTCCCAAAGGAGATTCCAATAGTGTAGGCCGCCCAGTACAAAGAGGGGTGATCTGTCACAAGCTGAGCAACGACCTCAACTCACCCGTAGACAGATAACCCAAGAGAAAGGTATTAAACTGGACAGGCCCCTAGAACGTAATTGGTTCCATTGCTTTTGTTTCTAAGCATCTCTCCTCAGAGGCCTGTTTTTTCCAATACCAGCATATGGGGGATTCCAGAGATATCAATCAGAACAAATCTTGTCTCCACATGGCAAACTTATCCTTTGGAGCTCTGTAAAAACCTCCAGTTAGGAGAAAGCTTCAGGTAACCGGAGCCACCGCCCTATTCCAAGGTCTCCATGGACACAAACCCGCATTATGACCATTCGGCAGGAGAGTACATTTCAACTCAGCCCCGTTGATTACTCCCCCAGAGCCAGAATATCAAACCTGCCTTGTCGCTAGGAGACAACTGGAATGCAAAGCAGACTCTCTAGGCATCCATCGTTGGAAACCTGCTCTGGCGCCGTTCCATATGGGATGTCCTGGGAGCCTTCCAACAGGTCTTGACTGTCCTGCAGAAGGAATCCTTGCAGATTGGAGCATCTCACAACTCCTATTGTGGGAAAAACCTACATGGCCTCATGAGATGCTCCCCTTTATAAAGGGGCCATCATGGACAGAAACTCCAACCTGAGCCAACTTCTGATCCATTGCTTTGGTTTCTATGTATCTCTCCTCAGAGGCCTGGTTTCCAATATCAGAATATGGGGGTTTCCTAAGGAAACAATCAGAACAGATCTCATCTCCCCATGAGAAACTTGCTCTTTGGAGCTGTGTCAATACCTCAGGTTAGGAGGATCCTTCAGGACGCTGGCACCATGGCCCAATTCCAAGGTCTCCAAGGACACAAACTTACATTATGATCCATCCTCAGGAGAGTCCATTTCAAATCAGCCCCCTCGGCTGCTCACCCAGAGCCAGCAGATCAAACCTGCCTTGTCACTAGGAGACAGTTGGAATGTGAGGTGGGCTGCCCAGGCATCCATCCTTAGAACCCTGCTCTGGAGAATTTGTTTATGGGACGTCTTGAATCCAACCAACCTGTCTTGACTGTCTCGCAGAATGAATCCTTGTGGTTTGAAGCATCACACAATCCCACTGTGAGAAAACCTCCATTACCTCATGATGCCCCACACCTTCATAAATGGGCCATCATGGACAGAAACTCCATCCTAAGCCAAAGTCTGATCCGCGCCCTGAAATCAGAAGCACGAGATCTCGATTCAGCACTTGAGAGTGTGCCTGCTGTGCCCTCGCCCCGAAACCTAAGCCTAACTTGTGTTCTCAGACTTCCGTCTTCACAATCCTGGCCACACCCCTCCAGTTTTTCAATTCTGGAGACACAATGCAGCACTCTGCCTGCCCTCCAGAAGAAAAATGTTGCCCCATAGGGCTAACCAGAAACGCCAAATGAGTAACAACCTGCATGCCACTCGACCACACCCCAATTATACAATCTAGCCTGTGCACTAAAGCCCTGTCTGACACAGCCTGAAGGCAGACCTCCAGTCCAACACCCAGACAGCTGGCCGTACACTGAGCATATCAAACCCACAATGGCTTTCGGCCATCATCTCTACCCAACCTCAGTTTTCACCTTCAGAACCTAGACCTTATCTCCACTCACTGCTCAGGAGTGACCGTGATACAAGAATCAGAACTTCTCCTTCGCCATGGCAAGAAACCTTGTGGTTGGCATGTGGTCCAACGTTCATTGTAGGAGAAAGCAGCATGGACTATGAGGCCCCACCTATCCCTGAGGGCTACAATTTGCACAAACACACATTGTGACCCTCAGCGTGAGCCCTATCCTCATGTAAAGCCTCTTAGTGACTGGAACAACAGCCCACATATGGGGCTTGCCAAGCCGCTAGTCCCCCAATCTCAACCAGAGGTAGAGATGTCTAGTCACCCCTACTCAGGGCACTGCTCTGGAATCCCTCTTTGGTGGGACACCTGAGGTAAAAAAAAAAAAAATACAGAAAGGACTCTTCCCATCCACAGAATGATCCCAACCACTTGGGATCAGGCCAAATCACCAGAGAAAGACTAGTCCATGGCCCTTGAGGACACCCCGACATTCCACGGCCACCTTAGGCACAAAATCCAGAGACAATAGCCTGAGCAAACACCACATACTCGCCCTTTGTTCATAGCCCGGAAAATTCTCACGGTCTGTAGATCGAGCCTTCATACATACATCCCCAAACCTAAGCTGAGTTGTGTTTTCAGACTTCTGTCCCCACAGTCCTGGCCCACACACCATCAAAGCTGGGGCCCCTGGAGCCACACCTGAGGACTGTGGCTTCCTTCTCCAGGGGAATTCTGCCATTTCCATTGGCCACAACCCTATAGATTAGGAGAAACCTCCAAACTCCCCGAGACCATCCCAATAGTGTTGGCTGCCCAGGACAAACAGGGATGATCTTTCACAAGTTAGGAAACTACTTCCACTCAGACCCAGAGACAGATATCCCCATAGAATAAGATTGAACTGGACAGGCACTTAGGCCTTAATCAGATCCATTGCTTTTGTTTCCAGGCATCTCTCCTCAGAGGCCTGGTTACCCATACCAGCTTATGGGGGATTACTGAGGCACTCATAGAAAAATCTCGTCTCCACATAGGAAATGTACTCTTTGGAGCTCTATAAAAACCTCTGTTTAGGAGAATCTTTCAGGACCCCGGATCAAGCGCCCCATTCCAAGGTCTCCATGGACTTAAACCCACATTATGATCTATCCTCGGTAGCGTCCATGTCAACTCATCCTCCTTGGTTTCTCCCCCAGGGCCTGCAGATCAAACCTGCCTTGTTGCTAGGAGACAACTAGAATGGGAGGCGGGCTTCCCAGGCATCCATCCTTAGAACACTACCCTGGAGTCGTTCCATATGGGACATCCTAGAGCCATCCAACAGGTCTCAAGTGTCCCACAGAAGGAATCTTTGCAGTCTGGTGCATCTCACAACTCCCATTGTGGGAAAATCTTCATTGCCTCTTGAGACGCTCCACTTTATAAAGGGGCCATCATGGACAGAAACTCCAACCTGAGCAAACGTCTGATATTCGCCCTGGCTTCAGGTGCATGAGATCTTGATTCAGCTCTGCAGAGTGTGCCTTCTGTACCCTCACCCCAAAAAACTAAGCCTAGCTTGTGTTCTCAGACTACCATCCTCCCACCCCTGACCCAAAAGCCCTACAATTTGGCAATACTGGGGCCACAATGCAGCACTCTGCCTGCCCTCCAGAAGAAAAACGTTGCCTTATGGAGCTACCTAGAAACCCGAATGAGGATCAATAGAACGCCACTCGACTGCACCCCAAATATACAGTCTACTCTGTCTAATGCCCTGTCTGACACAGCATGAGCCCACCCCTCCAGACCTACGCTCAACAGCTAGCCACACACTGAGCTCATTGTACCCATCAGGTCCTTAGGTCTTCATCTCTTCCCAACCTCGGTTTTCGGGTTTCAGAACCTAGACCTAAACTCCAATCACTGTCCAGGGGTGAACGTGATGCAGAAATCACAACTCTTCCTTCGCCATGACCAGAAACCTTGTGGTTGGCATATTCTCCAACGTTCAGTGTAGGAGAATCCAGCGTGGCCCATGAGGCCCTTCCCATGCTTGAGGGCCTTGTTGGGCACAAATAGGCATTGTGACCCTCAGCATGAGCCTTGTCCTCAAGGAGGACCTCTCAGTGTCTGAATCAAGAGCCCACATATTGGACTTGCCATGCCCCTAGGCCCCCAAACTTAAACAGAGGTGGGGTTATCCAGTTGTCCCTACCAAGGACTCTGCTCTGGAATCCCTCTTTTATTGGCACTCATGAGTTACATAAAATAAAATAAAAAACAGAAAGGACTCCTCCCATCCCACAGAATGTACCTAAACTCTTGGGATTGGGTCAAATCCTCAGAGAAGGAAAGCCGTCCACAACCCATGAGGCCACGCCAGCATTCGACCCACATTGTTGACACAAATCCAGAGACAAAAGCTGAAACTCACCCTTTTTCATATCCCGAAGTGTTATCACGGTCTGTAGATTGGGCGTGCCATACCTATGTCCCCAATCCTAAGCGGAATTTGTGTTTTCAGACTTCTGTCCCCACAGGCCTGGCCCACACACCCTCAAGGCTGGGCCCCTAGAGCCAAACTCAGGACTGTGCCTGCCCTCTCCAGTGGATTTCTGCCCATTCCATTGGCCACAACCCTATAGATTAGGAGAAACTCCAACGTCCCGAGGCCATTCCCAATATTATAGGCTGCCCAGGACAAACAGGGGCGATCTGACACAAGCCGAGCAACTACCTCCCCTCAGATCCATAGACACGTATCCCCAGGAAAGAGATTGAACCGGACAGGCACCTAGGCCCTAATCATATCCATTGCTTTCGTTTCCAGGCATCTCTCCTCAGAGGCCTGGTTTCCAATACCAGCATATAGGAGATTCCTTAGGCACTCATCAAAACAATTCTCTTCTCTACATAGGAAACGTACTCTTTAGAGCTCCATCAAAACCTCCGGTTATGACCATCCCTCAAGGCCCCGGATCAAGCACCCCATTCCAAGGTCTCCATGGACACAAATGCACATTATGACCCATCCTCATCTCACCCATTTCAACACACCCGCCTCGGTTACTCCCCTAGATCCAGCAGATCGAACTTGCCTTGGCGCTATGAGACACCTGGAATGGGAGGCAGGCTGCCCAGGCATCCATCCTTAGAACCCTGCTCTGGATAACTTCCTTATTGGATGTCCTGGAGCCATCCAGCAGGTCGCGACTGTCCCACGGAAGGAATCATTGCGGTTTGGAGCATCTCACAATTCCCATCGTGGGAAAACATCCATGGCCTCGTGACACCCTCCCCTTCATGAAGGGGCCGTCATGGACAGAAACTCCAACCTGAGCCAACGTCTGATCCTAGCTCTGTCTTCAGGTACACGGGATCTCGAATCATCTCTGCAGAGGGTTCCTGCCGTCCCCTCACCCCGAAATCTAAGTCTGGCTTGTGTTCTCAGAATTTTTTCCTCACACTCCTGGCCCACAAGCCTTCCAGTTTGGGAATTCTGGAGCCACTATGTGGCACTGTGTCTTCCTTCCAGAAGAAAAACGTTGCCCTCTGGGGTTACCCAGTAACCACAAATGAGTACCAACCTGCACTAAACTCGACTGCACCCCAATGATACAGTCTAGCCTGGGCACTAATTCCCTGTCTGCCACAGCCTGAGCCTGCACCTCCCAACCCACACTCAACAGCTGGCCGAACACTGAGCACATCAGACACACCATGGCCTTAGGTCTTCATCTCTTCCCAACCTCAGTTTTCAGGCTTCAGAACCTAGACCTTAAATCCAATCACAGTCCAGGAGTGAAAGTGTTGCAGAAATTAGAACTCCTTCTTCCCCATGGCCAGAAAACTTGTGGTTGCCATATTGTGCAACGTTCAGTGTAGGAGAAACCAGCATGGTACCTTAGGCCACGCCCTGACTTGAGGGGCTCCTTGGGCACAAAAACACATTGTGAAACTCAATGTGAGCCCTATGCTCAAGGAAGGCCTCTCAGTGTCTGGACCAAGAGCCCACATATGGGGCTTGCCATGTTCTTAGGTCCCAAAGTTAACCAGAATTCTGGTTGTCCAGTCGCCCCTCCCCAGTACTCTGCTGTGGAATCCCTCTTTTGGTGGTCCACATGAGGTAAAAAAAAAAAAAAAAAAAAAAAAAAAACAGAAAGGCCTCCTCCCTTCCCACAGAATGACCCCAAACTCTTGGGATTGGGTCAAATCCCCAGAAAGGGAGCCTCATCGATGGCCCATGAGGACACCCGGACATTCCATGGCAATCGGTGTCACATATCCAGAAAAAAATAAGCATGAGCAAGCACCTCACTTTCGCCCTTTGTTCATATCCCGAAGAGTTCTCCTCACGGTCTATATATCGGGCCGGCCATACCTACAGACCCAAACCTAAGTGGAGTTTGTGTTTTCAGACTTTTGTCCAAATTGCCCTGGACCACACACGCTCCACACTTGGGTCCCTGGAGCCACACCTCAGTACTGTGCTTCCCTTTCAAGAGAATTCTTCCCATTCCATTGGACACAACCTTGCAAATTAGGAAAAACCTCCAAAGATACCGAGGCCATCCCAATAGTGTAGGCCTCCCAGGACAAACAGGTGTGATCTCAAACCAGCTGAGCAACTACCTCCACTCAGACAAAAGATGTCCCCAGAGAAGAATAGTGAACCGGACAGGCCCCTAGGCCCTAATCAGATCCATTGCTTTGGTTTCCAGGCATCTCTCCTCAGAGGCCTCATTTCCAATACCAGCAAATGGTGGTTTCCTGAGGCACCAATAAGAACAAATCTCGTCTCCCCATGGAAAACTTGCTCATTGGAGCTTTGCTATAACCTCTGGTTAGGAGAATCCTTCATGGCCCTGGTGCCACTGCCCCATATCAAGGTCTCAATGGACTCAAACCAACATTAAGACCATCCTCAGGAAAGTCCATTTCAACTCATTTAAGACCATCCTCAGGAAAGTCCATTCCAACTCAGCCCCCTCTGATGCTACCTCAAGCCAGCAGATCAAACGTTTCTAGTTGCTAGGAGACAATTGGAATTGAGGCTGTCTGCCCAGGCATCCATACTTAGAACCCTGTTCTGGAAAAATACCTTATGAGACGTCCTGGAGCCATCCAACAAATCTTAATTGTCCCACAGAAGGAATCCTTGCGGTTTGGAGCATCTCACAACTCTAATAGTGGGAAAACCCCCATGGCCTCATAATGCCCCCCCCCCCCCCCTTCATGAAGGGGCCAACATGGACAGAAACTCCAACCTGAGCCAAAGTCTGATTCTCGACCTGACATCATACTCATGATATCTCTATTCAGCTCTGCAGAGTGTGCCTGCCATGTCCATTCCCCGAAACCTAAGCCTAGCTTGTGTTCTCAGACTTCCGTCCTCACTCTCCTGGCCCACAAGCCCTCCAGTTTGGGAATTCCGAAGCCACAATGCAGCACTCTGCCTGCCCTCCAGAAGAAAAAAAACTTTGCCCTATGCTGCTAATAAGTAACCCCAAATGATTATCTAATGCATGCCACTCGACTGTAAAGCAATTATACAGCCTACCCTGAATACTAATGCCCTGTCTGGCACAGCCTGAGACAAGACATCCCAAACGACACCTAGACAGCTGGCTCCAACCTGGACACAAGGGACCCGCTATGGCTGTAGTTCGTCATCTCTTCCCAACCTCGGTTTTCAGGCTTCAGAACCTAGACCTTATCTCCAATCACTGCCCAGGGGTGAACGTGATGCAGAAATTAGAATTCCTCCTTCCCCATGGCCAGAAACCTTGTGGTTGGCATGTTGTCCAACGTTCAATGTGGGAAAACCTGCATTGTCGGAAAGGCCACGCCAGTGCTTGAGGGCCGCCTAGGGCACAGACATGCATTGTGACCTGTAGCGTGAGTCCCGTATTAAAGTAACGCCTCTCAGGGGCTGGACCAAGATCCTGCATATATGGGGCTTGTCATATCCATAGGCCCCCAGGCTTAACCAGAGAGCGAGTATTCCAGTTGTCAGTACCCACTGCTATGCTCCAGAATCCCTCTACTGGGGGAACACATGAAGCAGAAAAGGAGGACTCTTCCCTTCCCACAGAATAACCAGAAACTCTTGGGTTTGGACAAACTACCAGAGAGGGAGACTTCTACGACCCATGAGGCAACTCCTACATTAAACGGCCATTGTGGACAAAATATTCAGAGACAAAAGACTGAGCGACTGCCTCCCTCTCACCCTTCTTTCATATCCAGAGGAGCTCCCCTCACGGACTGTAGATCAGGCCTGCCATAACCTCGGCCCCAAACCTGAGCTGAGTTTGGGTTTTTGGATGTCTGTCTGCACAGCCGTGGCCCACACCGCCTCCAGGCTGGGGTCTCTGGAGCCACACCACAGAACTGTGCCTACCCTCTCCTAAGAAACTGCCCGTTCCATTGGCCACAACTCTACAAAATAGTAGTAGAAACCTCAAGGTCCCCAAGGACATCCCACTACCGCAAGCCGCACTGGAGAAACAGGGGCATTATGACACCAGCTGAGCAACTACTACTTCCATGCAGACACACAGACTGTTATCCGCAGAGAAAGAAAATTGAACCAGGCAGGCCCCTAGGCCCTATTATGAACTCTTGCTTTGGTGTCCAGGTATCACTCCTCAGAGGCCTGGGTTCGAAGACCAGCATATGGGGCTATCCTGAGGCACCAGACAGAACACCTCTCATCTCCACATGGAAAGCTTCCTTGTTGGAGTTGTGTCAAACCCTTCGGGTTGGAGAATCCTGCAGAGTCCCTTAGCTACTGCCACATTCCAAGGTCTCCATGGCCACCAACCCACATTATGACTCATCCTCAGGAAAGTCCATTTAAACTCAGCCTTCTGGGTAGCTCACCCAAGAGCCTGCAGATTGAGCGTGCCTTGTCTCGACCAGGCAATGGGAAGGTGAGTTGGCGTTTCTCGGCATCCATGCTTAGGCCCCTGCTCTCGAGTCTTTCTGTATGGGGCATCCTGGAACCATCCAATAGTACTCGACTGTCCTGAAGAAGGAAACTTTGAAGTTTGCAGCAGCTCACAACTCCCAGCGTAGGGAAACCTCCCTGGCCTCATGACGCTTCCACCCCCTTCAGGAAGGGGCCGTCATGGACACAAACTCCAGCTTGAGGCAACATCTGATACTCGCCCTGACCTCAGTTGCAGGAGATCTCGATTCAGCCTCTGCACAGTGGGCCCAAACCTCGTGCTACCTTGTGTTTTCAGACTTCCTTCCTCACACTCCTGGCAAACATGTCCTCAAGACTTGGAATTCTGGAACCAAAATGCAGCCCTATGCGGGCCCTCCAGAAGAAAAACGTTGCTCTATGGGGCTCTCCATAAACCCCAAATGAGGAACAACCTGCTCGGTTCTCGACCTCACTCCAATTGGATTGTTCGGGTTGTCCATTCATCCCTCCCCAGAGCTCTGCTTTGGAATCCCTCTTTTGGTGGGACACCTGAGGTAACAAAACTAAAAGGACTCCTCCCATCCTTCAGATATTCCCAAAACAATTGGGATTGGACCAAATTCACAGAGAGGAAGTCTCGTCCATGGCCCATGAGGCCTCCCCGAGATTCCACAGCCATCGTTGAAAACAAATCCAGAGACAAAAGTCTGAGCAAGCGCCTCACACTCACTCTTTTGTCATATCCCGAAGAGTTCTCCTCACGGTCTGTAGATCGGGCCTGCCATACCTACTTCCCAAACCTAAGCCGAGTTTGTGTTTTCAGACTTCTGTTCCCACATTCCTGGCCCACAGACCCTTCAGGCTGGGGACCCTGGAGTCACACATCAGGACTGTGCCTGTCCATACCACGGGAATTCTGCCCATTCCATTGTCCACAATCGTACAAATTAGGAAAAACCTCCAGAGTCCCCAAGGACATCCCAATAATGTAGGCCGCCCAGGACGAACAAGGGTCATCTGAAACCAGCTGAGCATCTACCTCTACTCAGCATAGATGGATGTCCCCAGAGAAGAAGATTGAATCAGACAGGCCCCTAGGCCTGAATCAGATTCATTGCTTTCGGTTACAGGTATCTCTCCTCAGAGGCCTGGTTTCCAATATTAGCATATGAGGATTTCATGAGGCAGCAATCAGAACAAATCTCTTCTCCACATGGGAAAATTATCCTTTGAAGATGTCTCAAAACCTCCAGTTAGGAGAATCCTCCAGGGCCTGTGTGCCACTGCCCCATTACAAGGTCTCCATGGACAGAAATCCACATTAGAACCCATCCGCACGAAATTCCATTTCAACTCTGCTCCCTTGGTTGCTCCCCCAGAGCGAGCAGACTGAACCTGTCTTGACTAGGAGATAATTGGAATTCGAGGCGGGCTGCCCAACCATCCATCCTTAGAGCTCTGCTCTGGCGTCTTTCCGTATGGGATGTCCTGGAGCCATCCAACAGGTCTCAAATGTCCAGCAGAGAAGGAATCCTTGAGTTTTGGAGCATCTCACAACTCCCAACCTGGGAAAATCTAGATGGCTTTGTGATGCCCCCCCCCCCCATTTATGAAGGGTAAGTCATGGACAGGAACTCCAACCTAAGCCAACGTCTGATCTTCACCCTGATTCAGATGCACGAGTTCTCGATGCAGCTCTGCAGAGTGTGCTTTCCTTGCCCTCGCCCTGAAACCTATGACTAGCTTGTGTTCTCAGACTTCCGTCCTCACACTCCTGGCCCCCAAGCCCTCACATTTGGAAATTCGGGACACAAAATGAAGCATTCTGCCTACCTTCCAGAGGAAATTTTTTGACCTATGGAGTTTCTCACAGAATGAGGTCAGACATACACGGCACTCAAATGTACCCAAATTAGATAGTCTGACCTGGAACTAATACACTGTCTGATACAGAGTGAGCCCGGACGTCCTGACCAAAACCGAGACAGCTGACCGCACACTGAAAACATCACACCCGCCATGGTCTTAGCTCGTTATCTCTTCCCAACCTAACTTTTCAGGCTTCAGAACTTAGACCTTAACACCAAGCCCTGACAAGGGTTGAATGTGATGCAGAAATCAGAACTCCTCCTTACCCAAGGCAAGAAGCCTTGTGGTTGGAAAGTTGTCTAACGATCAGTGTAGGAGAAACCAGCATTCACCCTGAGGCCCCGCCCATTCTTGAGTGCGACGAGGGCATAAACACGCATTGTGACACTCAGCGTAAGTCCTGTACTCTAGTAAGTCCTCTCAGTGGCTGGAACATTAGATGTCATAATGGGCTTGACATGTCCCTAGGCCCCAATTTTTAACCAGATTTCTGGTTGTCCAGTCACCCCTCCCCAGGGCTTTACTCTGGAATCCCTCATTTGGTGGCACACCTGAGGTTAAAAAACAAAACAAAACAAAACTACAACAACAACAAAAAACAGACTTCTTCCATCCCACAGAATGACCTCAAACTCTTTGGACAAGGACAAACCCCAGAGAATAAGACTCATCCATTTCCCATGAAGTCACCCGGAAATTTCACGACCATGAGTGACACGATATCCAGAGACAAAAACTTGAGCAAGAGCCTCACACTCGCCCTTTTTTCATAACCTGAAGAGTTCTCCTCATGGTCTGTAGATCAGTCCTGCCATACCTATGACCCGAAACATAAGCCGAGTTTGTGTTTTCAGACAACTGTCCAAAGAGCCCTGGCCTAAACACCCTACAGGATCAGTCCCCTGGAGCCAACTTGAGGACTGTACTTGCCCTCTACAAGGGAATTCTGTGTGCCCATTCCAATGGCCACAATCCTACTAATAGGATAAACCTCCAAAGTCCCTGAGGCCATCCCAATAGTATAGGTCACCCGGGACAAAAATGGTCAGTCTGTCACCAGCTGAGCATATACCTCCACTCATACCCTAGATGGATGTCCCCAGAGAAGAAGATTGAACCAGACAGGACCCTAGGCCAAAATCGGATCCATTGCTTTGGTTTACAGGCATGTCTCCTCAAAACCCTGGATTCCCATACAAGCATTGGGGTTTTCCTGAGGCACCCATCAGAACAAACCTCGTCTCCACAAGGAAACTTGTGCATGGGAGCTATGTCAAAAGCTTAGGAGAATACTTCAGGGTCCCGGTGCCACCGCCCCATTCCAAGGCCCTCATGGACACAAACACACATTAGACCCATCCTCAGGAAAGTCCATTTCAACTCAGCCACCCCGGTTGCTCCCGCCGAGCCATCAGATCTAAACTGTCTTGTCGCTAGGAGACAATTGGAATGCGAGGCGGGCTTCCCAGGCATCCATCCTCGAACGTTGGTCTGGACTCATCCATACGGGATGTCCTGGAGCTGTCCAACAGGTCTCAATTGTCCCGCAGAAGGAATGCTAGGAGGGGGCATCCCACCACTCCAAACGTGGGAAAACCTCCACAGCCTCGAGTTTCGGCTCCCTTCATGAAGGGGCCGTCATGAACAGAAAATCCAAGCTGAGCCAACGTCTGATCCTCGCTCTGATTTCAGATGCATGAGATATTGCTTCAGATCTTCAGGAGGTACATGCCGTGACCTCGCCCTGAATCCCAAGTCTAGCTTGTGTTCTCAGACTTCCGTCCTCACACTCCTGGCCCCGAAGCCCACAAGTTTGGCAATTCAGGACCATCATTGCAGCTCTCTGCCAGCCCTCTAGAAACAAAATATTGCATAATGAGCTGCCCAGGCACATTAAATGAGAATAAACCTACACGGCACTCGAATGTACCCAAATTATATAGTCTAACCTGGGCAGTAATGCACTGTCTGACAAAACCTGAGCCAGAACCTCCTGAACAGCTGACCGCACCCTTAGCCCATAAGCCCCGCCGTGGCCTTAGGTCATCATCTCTTCCCTACCTAAGTTTTCAGGCTTCAGAACCTAGACGTTATCTCCAATCACTGCCCAGGGGTGAGTGTGATGCAGAAATCAGAACTCCTCTTTATCCACGGAAAGAAACCATGTGGTTGCCATGTTGTCCAAGGTTCCCTGTAGGAGAAACAAGCATTCATCCTGAGGTCCCACCCATTCTTGAGTGCGACGAGGACATAAACACGCATTGTGACCCTCAGCATGAGTCCTGTCCTCTAGTAAGTCCTCCCAGTGGCTAGACCATTAGATGCCATAATGGCTTGACATGTCCCTAGTCCCCAAATTTAAACCAGATTTCTGGTTGTCCAATCGCCCCTCCCGAGGGCTCTACTCTGGAATCCCTCATTTGGTGGGACAACTGAGTATTAAAAACAAAACAAAACAAAGCAACAACAACAACAAAAAAACGGACTTCTTCCATCCCACAGAATGACCCCAAACTCTTTGGACGGGGCCAAACCCCCAGAGAGTAAACTCGCCCCTTTCCCATGAAGGCACCCGGATATTTCATGACCATGAATGGAACGAAATCTGGAGATAAACACTTGAGCAAGAGCCTCGCACTCGCCCTTTTTCATATCCCGAAGAGTTCTCCTCATGGTCTGTATGTCAGTCCAGCCATACCTATGACCCGAAACATAATCCGAGTTCGTGTTTTCAGACAACTGTCCGAACAGCCCAGGCCTACACACCCTACAGGCTCAGGCCCCTGGAGCCAACCTGAGGATTGTACTTTCCCTCTCCAAGGGAATTCTGTGTGCCCATTCCAATGGCCACACCCCTACTAATAGGATAAACCTCCAAAGTCCCTGAGGCCATACCAATAGTGGTGGCTTCCCAGGACAAACAGGATCAATCTGAGCCCATCTGAGAACCTACCTGCACTCAGACTCGTAGACTGATATCCCCAGAGGTAAAAAGGAACAGGCCCCTAGGCCCTAATCAGATCCATTGCTTTGCTTTCCAGGCATCTTCCTCAGAGGCCTGGATTTCAGTACAAGCATATGGCTGTTTCTTGACTCACCTATCAGAACAAAACTCATCTACACATAGGAAACTTGCACATGGGAGGTGTGTCAAAGCCTCTTTTTGGAGAACCCTTCAGGGCCCCAGTGCCACGCTTCATTCCAAGGTCTCCATAGACACAAAATCTTATTAGGACACATCCACAGGAGAGTCCATTTCAACTCAGCATATTCGGTTGCTCCGCGAGATCCAACAGATCTAACTTGTCTTGTTGCTAGGAAACAATTGGAATGCAAGGTGGGCTACCCAGCCATCCATCCTTAGAACCCTGCTCGGAATCATTGGCCTGGAGCCAACCAACAGGTCTCAATTGTCCTGCAGAAGAATCTTTGCATTTGTGAGCTTCTCACAACTCCCATGGTGAGAAACCCCCATGGCCTCGTGATCCCCCCCCCTTCATGAAGGGGCCATCAGGGACATAAGGTCCAACCTGAGAAATACTCTGATCCTCACCCTGATTTCAGATGCACGAGATCTCGATTCAGGTCTGTAGAATGTGCCTGCCATATCCTCACCCAGAAACCGAGGCCTAGCATGGGTTCTCAGACCTCCGTCCTCAGACTACTGGCCCACAAGCCCTCCAGTTTGGCAATCCAGCACTACAATGCAGCACTCTGCCTGCCCTCCAGAAGAAAACATTGCCCTCTGGGGCTACCCAGAAACCCCCAATGAGGATCAACGGGGCACGCCATTCGGCTGTACCCCAAATATATAGGCTCACATGGGCACTAATGCCCTTTCTAACACAGCATGAGCCTGGACCTCCTGGTCCCACCCAGACAGCTGGCCGCACACTGAGCACATCAGACCCGCCATGGCCGAAGGTCGTCATCTCTTCTCAACCTCGGTTTTCAGGCTTCAAACCTAGACCTTATCTCCAATCACGGCCTGGGTTTGAAAATGATGCAGACATCAGAACTCTTTCCCCATGGCAAGAAACCTTGTGGTTGGCATGTTGTCCAAGGTTCAGTGTAGTTGAAGCCAGTGTGGCCCATGAGGCCCCGCCCATGCTTGTGGGCCACATTGGTCACAACACGCATTGTGACCCTCAGCCTGAGCCCAGTCCTCAGGTAAGGCTTCTCAGTGGCTAGATGGAGAGACAGCATATTTGGCTTGCCATGCCCCTAGGCCCCAATTTTTAACCATAGTTCGGGTTGTCCCTTCACTCTTCCCCAGGGCTCTTCTTTGGAATTCCTCTTTTGGTGGGACACCTGAGGTAACAAACCTGAAAGGAGTCCTCCCATCCCACAGATTGACAAAAAACAATTGGGATAGGGCAAAGTCCACAGATAGCAAGATTCGTCCATGGCCCATGAGGCCTCCCCAACATTCCACGGACATCGCTGATACAAAACCCAGATTCAAAAGCCTGAGCACGCGCCTCAGACACGCTCATTCTTCATATCCTGAAGAGTTCTTTAGATAAGAACCTACACGGCACTCGAAGGCACCCAAAATATATAGTCTAACCTGGGCACTAATGCACTGTAGGACAACCTGAGCCCGGACCTCGTGACCAACACCCAGACAGCTGACTGCTCACTGAGCACATCAGACCTGCCATGGCTTTAGGTCATCATCTCTTCCCTACCTCAGTTTTCAGGCTTCAGAACCTAGACCTTATCTCCAATCACTGCCCAGGGGTGACTGTGATGCAGAAATCAGAACTCTTCCTTACTCATGGCAAGAAACCTTGTGGTTGGCATGTTGTCCAACGTTCAGTGTAGGAGAAACCAGCATTTCACCCTGAGGCCCCGCCCAACCTTGAGTGCGACGAGGGCATAAACACGCATTGTGACCCTCAGCGAGAGTCCTGTCCTCTAGTAAGTCCTCTCAGTGGCTGGACCATTAGATGTCATAATGGGCTTGACATGTCCCTAGGCCCCAATTTTTAACCAGATTTCTGGTTGTCCAGTCGCCCCTCCCCAGGGCTCTACTCTGGAATCCCTCATTTGGTGGGACACCTGAGGGTGAAAAACAAAAAACAAATCAACAACAACAGAGCAACGGATTTCTTCCATCCCACAGAATGACCCCAAAAACTCTTTGGACGGGGCCAAACCCCCAGAGAGTAAGACTCGTCCATTTCCCATGAAGTCACCCGGAAATTTCACGACCATGAATTACACGATATCTAGAGACAAAAAAACTTGAGCAGAGCCTCAACTCGCCCTTTTTACATATCCCGAAGAGTTCTCCACATGGTCTATAGATCAGTCCTGCCATACCTATGACCCGAAACATAAGCCGAGTTTGTGTTTTCAGAAAACTGTCCAAACAGCCCTGGCCTACACACCCTACAGGCTCAAGTCCCTGGAGCCAAACCTGACGACTGTGATTACCCTCTCCAAGGGAATGTATCTGCCCATTCCAATGTCCACAACCCTCCTAAGAGTATAAACCTCCAAAGTCCCTGAGGCCATCCCAATATTTCTGGCTTCCCAGGACAAATGGGGGAATCTGGGCCCATCTGAGCTCCTACCGGCACTCAGACCCGTAGACTGATGTCCCCAGAGGTAAAAAGGAATGAACAGGCCCCTAGGCACCTATCAGATCCATTGCTTTGGTTTCCAGGCATCTCTCCTTAGAGGCCTGGAATTCAATAGCAGCGTATGGCTGTTTCTTGACTCACCTATCAAAACAAAACTCATCTACACATGGGAAACTTGCACGATGGAGCTGTGTGAAAGCCTCTCTTTAGGAGAACCCTTCAGGGCCCCAGTGCCACCGCTTCATTCCAAGGTCTCCATAGACGCAAAATCATATTAGGACACATCCACGGGAGAGTCCATTTCAACTGAGCCTCCTCGGTTGCTACCCCAGATCCAGCAGATCTAACCTGTCTTGTTGCTTGGAGACAATTGGAATGCGAGGTGGGCTGCCCAGCCATCCATCCTTAGAACCCTGATCGGAATCGTTGTCCTGGAGCCAACCAACAGGTCTCAATTTTCCTGCAGAAGAATATTGGCAGTTGGGAGCTTCTCACAACTCCCATCGTGGGAAAACACCCATGGCCTCGTGATCCACCCCCCCCTTCAAGAAGGGGCCATCAGGGACAGAATGTCCAACCTGAGCGATCGTCTGATCCTCGCCCTGACTTCAGATACACGAGATCTCGATTCAGCTCTGGAGATTGTGCCTGCCATATCCTCACCCGGAATCCTAGGCCTAGCTTGGGTTCTCAGACTTCCGTCCTCAGACTACTGACCCACAAGCCCTCCAGTTTGGCAATCCAGCACTACAATGCAGCACTCTGCCTGCTCTCCAGAAGAAACATTGCCCTCTGGCGCTACCCAGAAACCCCAAATGAGGATCAACCTGCACGCCATTCGGCTGTACCCCAAATATATAGGCTGACCTGGGCAGTAATGCCCTTTCTGACACAGCCTGAGCCTGGACCTCCTGGCCCCACCCAGACAGCTGGCGGCACACTGAGCACATCGGACCCGCCATGGCCTTAGGTCGTCATCTCTTCTCAACCTCGGTTTTCAAGCTTCAGAACCTAGACCTTATTTCCAATCATGGCCCGGGTTTGAAAATGATGCAGAAATCAGAACTCTTTCCCCATGGCAAGAAACCTTGCGTTTGGCATGTTGTCCAAGGTTCAGTGTAGTTGAAACCAGTGTGGCCCATGAGGCCCCGCCCATGCTTGCGGGCCACATTGGTCACAAACACACATTTTGACCCTCAGCCTGTGCCCAGTCCTCAGGTAAGGCCTCTCAGTGGCTGGATGGAGAGACAGCATATTGGGCTTGCCATGCCCCTAGGCCCCAATTTTAACCATAGTTCGGGTTGTGTCTTCACTCTTCCCCAGGGCTCTGCTTTGGAATTCCTCTTTTGTTGGGAGACCTGAGGTAACACACCTGAAAGGAGTCCTCCCATCCCTCAGATTGACGAAAATCAATTGCGATCGGGCCAATACCACAGAGAGCAAGATTCGTCCATGGCCCATGAGGCCTCCCCAACATTCCACGGCCATCGCTGATACAAAATCCAGACACAAAGCCTGAGCATGCGCCTCAGACTCGCTCATTCTTCATATCCTGAAGAGTTCTTCAGATTAGAACCTACACGGCACTCGAAGGCTCCCAAAATATATAGTCTAACCTGGGCACTAATACACTGTCTGACAACCTGAGCCCGGACCTCGTGACCAACACCCAGACAGCTGACAGAACACTGAGCACATCAGACCCGCCATGGCCTTAGGTATTCATCTCTTCCCTACCTCAGTTTTCAGGATTCAGAACGTAGACCTTATCTCCAATCACTCCCAGGGGTGATGTGATGCAGAAATCAGAACTCTTCCTTACCCATGGCAAGAAACCTTGTGGTTGGCATGTTGTCCAACGTTCAGTGTAGGAGAAACCAGCATTCACCCTGAGGCCCTGCCCATCCCTGCGAGCGACGAGGGAATAAACACGCATTGTGACCCTCAGCGTGAGTCCTGTCCTCTAGTACGTCCTCATAGTGGCTGGACCATTAGATGTCATAATGGGCTTGACATGTCCCTAGGCACCAATTTTTAACCAGATTTCTAGTTGTCCAGTCACCCCTCCCCATAACTCTACTCTGGAATCCCTCATTTGGTGGGACACCTGAGGTTGAAAAACAAAACAAAACAAATCAACAACAACAGAAAAACGGACTTATTCCATCCCACAGAATGACCCCAAACTCTTTGGACGGGGCAAACCCCCAGAGAGTAAGACTCGTCCATTTCCCATGAAGTCACCCGGAAATTTCACGACCATGAGTGACACGATATCCAGAGACAAAAACTTGAGCAAGAGCCTCACACTCGCCCTTTTTTCATATCCCGAAGAGTTCTCCTCATGGTCTGTAGTTCAGTCCTGCCATTCCTATGACCTGAAACATAAGCCGAGTTTGTGTTTTCAGACAACTGTCCAAAAGCCCTGGCCTACACGCCCTAGAGTATCAGGCCCCTGGAGACAAACCTGACGACTGTGCTTGCCCTCTCCAAGGGAATTGTGTGTGCCATTCCAATGGCCACAACCCTATTAAAAGGATAAACCTCCAAAGTCCCGGAGGCCATCCCAATATTTGTGGCTTCCCAAGACAAACAGGGGCAATCTGGGCCCATCTGGGCACCTACCAGCACTCAGACCTGTAGACTGATGTCCCCAGAGGTAAAAAGGAACGAACAGGCCCCTAGGCACCTAACGGATCCATTGCTTTGGTTTCCAAGCATCTCTCCTCAGAGGACTGGATTTCAATAACAGCATATGGCTTTTTCTTCACTCATCCATCAGAACAAATCTCATCGACACATGGGAAACTTGCACGATGGAGCTGTGTGAAAGCCTCTCTTTAGGAGAACCCTTCAGGTCCCCAGTGCCACCGCTTCATTCCAAGGTCTCCATAGACACAAAATCATATTAGGACACATCCACGGGAGAGTCCATTTCAACTCAGCCTCCTCGGTTGCTCCCCCAGATCCAACAGATCTAACCTGTCTTATTGCTTGGAGACAATTGGAATGCGAGGTGGGCTACCCAGCCATCCATCCTTAGAACCCTGCTCGGAATCGTTGTCCTGGAACCAACCAACAGGTCTCAATTGTCCTGCAGAAGAATCTTTGCAGTTTGGAGCTTCTCACTACTCCCATCGTGGGAAAACACGCATGGCCTCATGATCCACCCCCCCTTCAAGAAGGGGCCATCAGGAACAGAATGTCCAACCTGAGCGATCGTCTGATCCTCGCCTGACATTAGATGCACGAGATCTCGATGCAGATCAGTTTGTGCCTGCCATATCCTCACCCAGAAACCTAGGCCTAGCTTGGGTTCTCAGACTTCCGTCCTCAGACTACTGACCCACAAGCCCTGCAGTTTGGCAATCCAGAACTACAATGCAGCACTCTGCCTGCCCTCAAGAAGAAAAACATTGCCTCTGGGGCTACCCAGAAACCCCCAAAGAGGATCAACCTGCACGCCATTCGGCTGTACCCCAAATATATAGGCTGACCTCGGCACTAATACCCTTTCTGACACAGCCTGAGCCTGGACCTCCTGGCCCCATCCAGACAGCTGGACGCACACTGAGAACATCGGACCCGCAATGGCCTTAGGTCATCATCTCTTCCCTACTTCAGTTTTCAGGCTTTAGAACCTAGAACTTATCTCCAATCAGTGCCCATGGTTGACTGAGATGCAGAAATCAGAACTCTTCCTTACTCATGGCAAGAAACCTTGTGGTTGGCATGTTGTCCAACGTTCAGTGTAGGAGAAACCAGCATTCACCCTGAGGCCCCGCCCATTCTTGAGTGCGACGAGGGCATAAACACGCATTGTGACCCTCAGCGTGAGTCCTGTCCTCTAGTACGTCCTCTCAGTTGCTGGACCATTAGATGTCATAATGGGCTTGACATGTCCCTAGGCCCCAATTTTTAACCAGATTTCTGGTTGTCCAGTCGCCCCTCCCCATAACTCTACTCTGGAATCCCTCATTTGGTGGGACACCTGAGGTTGAAAAACAAAACAAAACAAATCAACAACAACAGAACAACGGACTTCTTCCATCCCACAGAATGACCCCAAACTCTTTGGACAGAGCCAAACCCCCAGAGAGTAAGACTCGTCCATTTCCCATGAAGTCACCCGGAAATTTCAAGACCATGAGTGACACTATATCCAGAGGCAAAAAATTGAGCAAGAGCCTCACACTCGCCCTTTTTTCATATCCCGAAGAGTTCTCCTCATGGTCTGGTCTGTAGATCAGTCCTGCCATACCTATGACCCGAAACATAAGCCGAGTTTGTGTTTTCAGACAACTGTCCAAAAGCCCTGGCCTACACACCATACAGGCTCAGGGCCCTGGAGCCAAACCTGACGACTGTGCTTGCCCTCTCCAAGGGAATTGTATATTTTCATTCCAATGGCCACAACCCTACTAAGAGGATAAACCTCCAAAGTCCCTGAGGCCATCCCAATATTTGGGGCTTCCCAGGACAAACAGGGGCAACCTGGGCCCATCTGAGCACCTACCGGCACTCAGACCCGTAGATTGATGTCCCCAGAGGTAAATAGGAACGAAAAGGCCCCTAGGCACCTATCGGATCCATTGGTTTGGCTTCCAGGCATCTATCTTCAGAGGCCTGGATTTCAATAACAGCATATGGCTGTTTCTTGACTCACCCATCAGAACAAATCTCATGTACACATGGGAAACTTGCATGATGGAGCTTTGTGAAAGCCTCTCTTTAGGAGAACCCTTCAGGGCCCCAGTGCCACCGCTTCATTCCAAGGTCACCATAGACACAAAATCATATTAGGACACATCCACGGGAGAGTCCTTTTCAACTCAGCCTCCTCGGTTGCTCCCCCAGGTCCAGCAGATCTAACCTGTCTTGTTGCGTGGAGAAAAATGGAATGCGAGGTGGGCTACCCAGGCATCCATCCTTAGAACCCTGCTCAGAATCCTTCTCCTGGAGCCAACCAACAGATCTCAATTGTCCTGCAGAAGAATCTTTGCAGTTGGGAGCTTCTCTCAACTCCCATCGTGGGAAAACACCCATGGCCTCGTGATCCACTCCCCATCAAGAAGGGGCCATCAGGTACAGAATGTCTAACCTGAGCAATCTTCTGATCCTCGCCCTGACTTCAGATGCACGAGATATCGATTCAGGTCTGTAGATTGTGCCTGCCATACCCTCACCCAGAATCCTAGGCCTAGCTTGGTTCTCAGACTTCCCTCCTCAGACTACTGGCCCACAAGCCCTCCAATTTGGCAATCCAGACTACAATGCAGCACTCTGCCTGCCCTCCAGAAGAAAAATATTGCCCTCTGGGGCTACCCTGAAACCACAAATAAGGATCAACCTGCACGCCATTCGGCTGTACCCCAAATATATAGGCTGACCTGGGCACTAATGCCCTTTCTGACACAGCCTGAGCCTGGACCTCCTGGACCCACCCAGACAGCTGGCCGCACACTGAGCACATCGGACCCGCCATGGCCTTATGTCGTCATCTCTTCTCAACCTCGGTTTCAGGCTTCAGAACCTAGACCTTATCTCCAATCACTGCCTGGGTTTGAAAATGATGCAGAAATAAGAACTCTTTCCCCATGCCAAGAAACCTTGTGGTTGGCATGTTGTCCAAGGTTCAGTGTACTTGAAACCAGTGTGGCCCATGAGGCCCCGCCCATGCTTGCAGGCCACATTGGTCACAAACACACATTGTGACCCTCAGCCTGAGCCCAGTCCTCAGGTAAGGCCTCTCAGTGGCTGGATGGAGAGACAGCATATTGGGCTTGCCATGCCCCTAGGCCCCAATGTTTAACCGTAGTTCGGGTTGTGTCTTCACTCTTCCCCAGGGCTCTGCTTTGGAATTCCTCTTTTGGTGGGACACCTGAGGTATCAAACATTAAAGGAGTCCTCCCATCCCACAGATTGACGAAAAACAATTGGGATCGGGCCAAATCCACAGAGAGCAAGAATCGTCCATGGCCCATGAGGCCTCCCCAACATTCCACGGCCATCGCTGATACAAAATCCAGAGACAAAACCCTGAGCACGTGCCTCAGACTCGCTCATTCTTCATATCCTGAAGAGTTCTTCAGATAAGAACCTACACGGCACTCGAATGCACCCAAAATATATAGTCTAAACTGGGCACTAATGCACTGTCTGACAACCTGAGCCCAGACCTCGTGACTAACACCTAGACAGCTGACCGCACACTGAGCATATCAGACCCGCCATGGCCTTAGGTCATCATCTCTTCCCTACCTCAGTTTTCAGGCTTCAGAACCTAGACCTTATCTCCAATCACTGCCCAGCGGTGACTGTGATGCAGAAATCAGAACTCTTCCTTACCCATGGCAAGAAACCTTGTGGTTGGCATGTTGTCCAACGTTCAGTGTAGGAGAAACCAGCATTCACCCTGAGGCCCCGCCCATTCTTGAGTGCGACGAGGGCATAAACACGCATTGTGACCCTCAGCGTGAGTCCTGTCCTCTAGTACGTCCTCTCAGTTGCTGGACCATTAGATGTCATAATGGGCTTGACATGTCCCTAGGCCCCAATTTTTAACCACATTTCTGGTTGTCCACTCGCACCTCTCCAGGGCTCTACTCTGGAATCCCTCATTTGGTGGGACACCTGAGGTTGAAAAACAAAACAAAACAAATCAACAAATACAGAACAACGGACTTCTTCAATCCCACACAATGACCCCAAAATCTTTGGACGGGGCCAAACCCCCAGAGAGTAAGACTCGTCCATTTCCCATGAAGTCACCCGGAAATTTCACGACCATGTGTGACACGATATCCAGAGAAAAATTTGAGCAAGAGCCTCACACTGGACATTTTTTCATATCCCGAAGAGTTCTCCTCATTTTCTGTAGATCAGTCCTGCCATACCTATGACCCGAAACACAAGCCGAGTTTGTGTTTTCAGACAACTGTCCAAACAGCCGTGGCCTACACATCCTACAGGCTCAGGCCCCTGGAGCCAAACCTGTCGACTGTGTTTGCCCTCTCCAAGGGAATTGTATGTGCCCATTCCAATGGCCACAACCCTACTAAGAGGATAAACCTCCAAAGTCCCTGAGGCCATCACAATATTTGTTGCATCCCAGACAAACATGGTCAATCTGGGCCCATCTGAGCACCTACCGGCACTCAGTCCCGTAGACTGATGTCCCCAGAGGTAGAAAGGATCGAACAGGCCCCTAGGCACCTATCGCATCCATTGCTTTGGTTTCCAGGCATCTCTCCACAGAGGCCTGAATTTCAATAACAGCATATGGCTGTTTCTTGACTCACCTATCAGAACAAATCTCATCTACACATGGGAAACTTGCACGATGGTGTTGTGTGAAAGCCTCTCTTTAGGAGAACCCTTCAGGGCCCAAGGCTTCATTCCAAGGTCTCCATAGACACAATATCATATTAGGACACATCCACGGGAGTGTCCATTTCAACTCAGCCTCCACAGTTGCTCCCCCAGATCCAGCAGTTCTAACCTGTCTTGTTGCTTGGAGACAATTGGAATGCGAGGTGCGTTACCCAGCCATCCATCCTTAGAACCCTGCTCGGAATCATTGTCCTGGAGCCAACAACAGGTCTCAATTGTCCTGCAGAAGAATCGTTGCAGGTGGGAGCTTTTCACAACTCCCATCATGGGAAAACCCCCAAGGCGTCGTGATCCACCGCCCCCTTCAAGAAGGGGCCATCAGGGACAGAATGTCCAACCTGAGCGATCGTCTGATCCTCGCCCTGACTTCAGATGCACGAGATCTCGATTCAGGTCTGTAGATTGTGCCTGCCATATCCTTACCCAGAAACCTAGGCCTAGCTTGATTTCTCAGACTTCAGTCCTCAGACTACTGGCCCACAAGCCTTCCAGTTTGGCAAACCAAAACTACAATGCATCACTGTGCCTTCCCTCCAGAAGTAAAAAATTGCCCTCTGGGGCTAAACAGAAACCCCAAATGAGGATCAACCTGCATGCCATTAGGCTGTACCCCAAATATATAGGCTGACCTGGGCACTAATGCCCTTTCTGACACAGCCTGAGTCTGGTATTCCAGGCACCACCCAGACAGCTGGCCGCACACTGAGCACATCGAACCCGCCATGGTTTTAGGTCGTCATCTCTTCTCAACCTTGGTTTTCAGGCTTCAGAACCTAGACCTTTTCTCCAATCACGGCCCGGGTTTGAAAATGATGCAGGAATCAGAACTATTTCCCCATGGCAAGAAACCTTCTGGTTGGCATGTTGTCCAAGGTTCAGTGTAGTTGAAACCAGTGTGGCCCATGAGGACCCGCCCATGCTTGTGGGCCACATTGGTCCCAAACACACATTGAGACCCTCAGCCTGAACCCAGTCCTCAGGTAAGGCCTCTCAGTGGCTGGATGGAGAGACAGCATATAGGGCTTGCCATGCCTCTAGGCCTCAATTTTTAACCATAGTTCGGGTTGTCCCTTCACTATTACCCTGGGCTCTGCTTTGGAATTCCTCTTTTGGTGGAAACCTGTGGTAACAAACCTAAAAGGAGTCCTCTCATCAAATGATTGACGAAAAACAATTGGGATAGGGCCAAATCCACAGAGAGCAAGATTCGTCCATGGCCCATGAGGCCTCCCCAACATTCCATGGCCATTCTTGGTACACAATCCAGGGACAAAAACCCTGAGCACGCGCCTCAGACTCGCTCATTCTTCATATCCTGAACAGTTCTTCAGATAAGAACCTACACGGCACTCGAAGGCACCCAAAATATATAGTCTAACCTGGGCACTAATGCACTGTCTGACAACCTGAGCCCGGACCTCGTGACCAACACCCAGACAGCTGACCGCACACTGAGCACATCAGACCCGCCATGGCCTTAGGTCATCATCTCTTCCCTACCTAAGTTTTCACGCTTCAGAACGTAGACCTTATCTCCAATCACTGCCCAGGGGTGACTGTGATGCAGAAATCAGAACACTTCCTTACCCATGGCAAGAAACCTTGTGGTTGGCATGTTGTCCAACGTTCAGTGTAGGAGAAACCAGCATTCACCCTGAGGCCCCGCCCATTCATGAGTGCCATTAGGGCATAAACACGCATTGTGACCCTCAGCGTGTGTCCTGTCCTCTAGTACGTCCTCTCAGTGGCTGGACCATTAGATGTCATAATGGGTTTGACATGTCCCTAGGCACCAATTTTTAACCAGATTTCTGGTTGTCCAGTCGCCCTTCCCCAGGGCTCTACTCTAGAATCCCTCAGTGGTGGGACACGTGAGGTTGAAAAACATAACAAAACAAATCAACAACAAGAGAACAACTGACTTCTTCCATCCCACAGAATGACCCCAAACTCTTTGGACGGGGCCAAACCCCCAGAGAGTAAGACACGTCCATTTCCCATGAAGTCACCCGGAAATTTCACGACCATGAGTGACACGATATCCAGAGACAAAAACTTGAGCAAGAGCCTCACACTCGCCCTTTTTTCATATCCCGAAGAGTTCCCTTCGTTGTCTGTAGATCAGTCCTTCCATACCTATGACCCGAAACGTAAGCCGAGTTTGTGTTTTCAGACAACTGTCCAAAGAGCCCTGGCCTATACACCCTACAGCCTCAGGCCCCTGGAGCCAAACGTGACGACTGTGCTTGCCCTCTCCAAGGGAATTGTATGTGCCCATTGCAATGGCCACAACCCTACTAATAGGATAAACCTTCAAAGTTCCTGAGGCCATCCCAATATTTGTGGCTTTCCAGGTCATACAGGGGCAATCTGGGCCCATCTGAGCACCTACCGGCACTCAGACCCGTACACTGATGTCCCCAGAAGTAAAAAGGAACGAACAGGCCCAAAAGCACCTATGGGTCTATTGCTTTGGTTTCCAGGCATCTTTCCTTAGAGATCCTTAGAGCCCTTAGAACCCTGCTCTTACATTGTTTCTTATGGGATATCCTTGAGCCATCCAACAGGTCTCGACTGTCCCACAGGAGTCCTTGTTCATGGACCACCTCACAACTCATATCATGGAAAGCTTCCAAGGTCACATGATGCCCCCAATCTTCATGAAGTCGGATCATGGAAAGAAACTCCAACCTGAGCCAACGGCTCATCTTCGCCTTGACTTTAGATGCACGAGATCTTGATTAAGCTCTTCAGAGTGCACCTGCTGTGCCCTCACCCCAAAAAACCTAAGCATAGCTAGTGTTCTCAGACTTCCGTCCTCACTCTCCTGGACCACACGCCCTCCATTTTGGGATTTCCGATGACACAGTGCTGCACTCTGCCTGCCCTCTAGAAGAAAAACGTTGCCCTATGGGTCTACCCAGAAACCTCAAATGAGGATAAACCCGCATGCCACTCAACTGTACACCAATTATATAGTCTAGCCTGTGCACTAATGCCCTGTCTGACACAACCTGAGGCCTGAATTCCCAACCGACACCCAGACAGCTTGCCGTACACTGAGGACATCTGAACCGCCATGGCCTTAGGTTGCCATCTCTTTCCAACCTGGTTTTCAGGCTACAGAAACCTAGACCTTATCTCTACTCATTTCCCATGGGTGAACGTGATGCAGAAATCATAACTCCTCCTTCCCTCTCGCCAGAATCTTGTGGTTGGCATCTTATCCAAAGTTCAGTGTAGGACCCCTGTAGGGACTACAGGAGTAGTAGTAGGGCCCCTGAGGTTAGTGTAGGGTCCCTGAGGCCTTGCCCATGCTTAAGAGCTGCGGTGGGCACAAACACACATTGGGACCCTCAGTTTGAACCCTGTCCGCAAGTAAAGCCTCTCAGTGGCTGAACCATAAGCCCGCATATGGGACCTGCCATGCCCCAAGTCACCCAATCTTAACCAGAGTTAGAGACATCTAGTCACCCCTACTCAGGGCTCTGCTCTGGAATCCCTCTTTGGTGGACATTTGAGGTAAGTAAACACTGAAAGGATTCCTCCCACCCACAGAATGACCCCAATCACTTGGGATCAGGCCATCCCCAGAGAGAAAGACTCCTCCATGGCCCATGAGGCCAGCCTGACATTCCACGGCCACTATTGACACAAAATCCAGAGACATAAGACTCACCCTTAGGTCATAGCCCAAAAAATTCTCCTCATAGTCTGTAAATCGGGCCTGCCATACCTACGTCCCCAAACCTAAGCCGAGTTTGTGTTTTCAGACTTCTATCCTGACATCCCTGTCCCACACACCCTCCAGGCTGAGGCCCCTGGAGCCACACCTCAGGACTGTGCCTGCCCTCTCCAAGGAAATTCTTCCCATTCCATTGGCCACAACCCTACAGATTAGGAGAAACCTCTAAAGTCCCAGAGGCCATTCCAATAGTGTAGGCCGCCCAGTACAAAGAGGGGTGATCTGTCACAAGCTGAGCAACAACCTCAACTCACCCGTAGACAGATATCCCAAGAGAAAGGTATTAAACTGGACAGGCCCCTAGAACGTAATTGGTTGCATTAATTTTGTTTCTAATCATCTCTCCTCAGAAGCCTGTTTTCCAATACCAGCGTATGGGGGATTCCAGAGATATCAATCAGAACAAATCTTGTCTCCACATGGGAAACTTATCCTTTGGAGCTCTGTAAAAACCTCCAGTTAGGAGAACGCTTCAGGTAACCAGAGCCACCGCCCTATTCCAAGGTCTCCATGGACACAAACCCGCATTATGACCATTCGGCAGGAGAGTACATTTCAACTCAGCCCCGTTGATTACTCCCCCAGAGCCAGAATATCAAACCTGCCTTGTCGCTAGGAGACAACTGGAATGCAAAGCAGACTCTCTAGGCATCCATCGTTGGAATCCTGCTCTGGCGCCGTTCCATATGGGATGTCCTGGGAGCCTTCCAACAGGTCTTGACTGTCCTGCAGAAGGAATCCTTGCAGATTGGAGCATCTCACAACTCCTATCTTGGGAAAACCTACATGGCCTCATGAGATGCTCCCCTTTATAAAGGGGCCATCATGGACAGAAACTCCAACCTGAGCCAACTTCTGATCCATTGCTTTGGTTTCTATGTATCTCTCCTCAGAGGCCTGGTTTCCAATATCAGAATACGGGTGTTTCCTAAGGAAACAATCAGAACAGACCTCAACTCCACATGAGAAACTTGCTCGTTGGAGCTGTGTCAATACCTCAGGTTAGGAGGATCCTTCAGGACGCTGGCACCATGGCCCAATTCCAAGGTCTCCAAGGACACAAACTTACATTATGATCCATCCTCAGGAGAGTCCATTTCAAATCAGCCCCCTCGGCTGCTCACCCAGAGCCAGCAGCTCAAACCTGCCTTGTCACTAGGAGACAGTTGGAATGCGAGGTGGGCTGCCCAGGCATCCATCCTTAGAACCCTGCTCTGGAGAATTTGTTTATGGGACGTCTTGAATCCAACCAACCTGTCTTGACTGTCTCGCAGAATGAATCCTTGTGGTTTGAAGCATCACACAATCCCACTGTGAGAAAACCTCCATTTCCTCATGATGCCCCACACCTTCATAAATGGGCCATCATGGACAGAAACTCCATCCTAAGCCAAAGTCTGATCCGCGCCCTGAATTCAGAAGCACGAGATCTCGATTCAGCACTTGAGAGTGTGCCTGCTGTGCCCTCGCCCCGAAACCTAAGCCTAACTTGTGTTCTCAGACTTCCGTCTTCACAATCCTGGCCACACCCCTCCAGTTTGGCAAATCTGGAGACACAATGCAGCACTCTGCCTGCCCTCCAGAAGAAAAATGTTGCCCTATAGGGCTAACCAGAAACGCCAAATGAGTAACAACCTGCATGCCACTCGACCATACCCCAATTATACAATCTAGCCTGTGCACTAAAGCCCTGTCTGACACAGCCTGAAGGCAGACCTCCAGTCCAACACCCAGACAGCTGGCCGTACACTGAGCATATCAAACCCACAATGGCTTTCGGCCATCATCTCTACCCAACCTCAGTTTTCACCTTCAGAACCTAGACCTTATCTCCACTCACTGCTCAGGAGTGAACGTGATACAAGAATCAGAACTCCTCCTTCGCCATGGTACGGAACCTTGTGGTTGGCATGTTGTCCAACGTTCATTGTAGGAGAAAGCAGCATGGACTATGAGGCCCCACCTATCCCTGAGGGCTACAATTTGCACAAACACTCATTGTGACCCTCAGCGTGAGCCCTATCCTCATGTAAAGCCTCTTAGTGAATGGAACAACAGCCCACATATGGTGCTTGCCAAGCCCCTAGTCCCCCAATCTCAACCAGAAGTAGAGATGTCTAGTCACCCCTACTCAGGGCACTGCTCTGGAATCCCTCTTTGGTGGGACACCTGAGGTAAAAAAAAAAAAAAAAAAAATACAGAAAGGACTATTCCCATCCACAGAATGATCCCAACCACTTGGGATCTGGCCAAATCACCAGGGAAACACTTGTCCATGGCCCTTGAGGACACCCCGACATTCCACGGCCACCGTAGGCACAAAATCCAGAGACAAGAGCCTGAGCAAACGCCACATACTCGCCCTTTGTTCATAGCCCGGAAAATTCTCACGGTCTGTAGATCGAGCCTTCATACATACATCCCCAAACCTAAGCTGAGTTTGTGTTTTCAGACTTCTGTCCCCACAGTCCTGGCCCACACACCATCCAATCTGGGGCCCCTGGAGCCACACCTGAGGACTGTGGCTTCCCTCTCCAGGGGAATTCTGCCATTTCCATTGGCCACAACCCTATAAATTAGGAGAAACCTCCAAACTCCCCGAGGCCATCCCAATAGTGTTGGCTGCCCAGGAAAAACAGGGATGATCTTTCACAAGTTAGGAAACTACCTCCACTCAGACCCAGAGACAGATATCCCCATAGAATAAGATTGAACTGGACAGGCACTTAGGCCCTAATCAGATCCATTGCTTTTGTTTCCAGGCATCTCTCCTCAGAGGCCTGGTTACCAATACCAGCATATGGGGGATTACTGAGGCACTCATAGAAAAATCTCGTCTCCACATAGGAAATGTACTCTTTGGAGCTCTGTAAAAACCTCTGTTTAGGAGAATCTTTCAGGGCCCCGGATCAAGCGCCCCATTCCAAGGTCTCCATGGACTTAAACCCACATTATGATCTATCCTCGGTAGAGTCCATGTCAACTCATCCCCCTTGGTTTCTCCCCCAGGGCCTGCAGATCAAACCTGCCTTGTTGCTAGGAGACAACTAGAATGGGAGGCGGGCTGCCCAGGCATCCATCCTTAGAACACTTCTCGGGAGTCGTTCCATATGGGACATCCTAGGGCCATCCAACAGGTCTCAAGTGTCCCACAGAAGGAATCTTTGCAGTCTGGTGCATCTCACAACTCCCATTGTGGGAAAATCTTCATTGCCTCTTGAGACGCTCCACTTTATAAAGGGGCATCATGGACAGAAACTCCAACCTGAGCAAACGTCTGATATTCGCCCTGGCTTCAGGTGCATGAGATCTTGATTCAGCTCTGCAGAGTGTGCCTTCTGTGCCCTCACCCCAAAAACTAAGCCTAGCTTGTGTTCTCAAACTACTGTCCTCACACCCCTGGCCCAAAAGCCCTACAGTTTGACAATACTGGGGCCACAATGCAGCACTCTGCCTGCCCTCCAGAAGAAAAACGTTGCCTTATGGAGCTACCTAGAAACCCGAATGAGGATCAACTGAACGCCACTCGACTGCACCCCAAATATACAGTCTACCCTGTCTAATGCCCTGTCTGACACAGCATGAGCCCACACCTCCAGACCTACGCTCAACAGCTAGCCACACACTGAGCTCATTGTACCCATCAGGTCCTTAGGTCTTCATCTCTTCCCAACCTCGGTTTTCGGGTATCAGAACCTAGACCTAAACTCCAATCACTGTCCAGGGGTGAACGTGATGCAGAAAACACAACTCTTCCTTCGCCATGGCCGGAAAACTTGTGGTTGGCATATTCTCCAACGTTCAATGTAGGAGAATCCAGCGTGGCCCATGAGGCCCTTCCCATGCTTGAGGGCCTTGTTGGGCACAAATAGGCATTGTGACCCTCAGCATGAGCCCTGTCCTCAAGGAAGAACTCTCAGTGTCTGAATCAAGAGCCCACATATTGGACTTGCCATGCCCCTAGGCCCCCAAACTTAAACAGAGTTGGGGTTATCCAGTTGTCCCTCCCAAGGACTCTGCTCTGGAATCCCTCTTTTATTGGCACACATGAGGTACATAAAATAAAATAAAAAACAGAAAGGCCTCCTCCCTTCCCACAGAATGACCCCAAACTCTTGGGATTGGGTCAAATCCCCAGAAAGGGAGCATCATCGATGGCCCATGGGGACACCCGGACATTCCATGGCAATCGGTGACACATATCCAGAAAAAAATAAGCATGAGCAAGCACCTCACTTTCGCCCTTTGTTCATATCCAGAAGAGTTCTCCTCACGGTCTATATATCGGGCCGGCCATACCTACAGGCCCAAACCTAAGTGGAGTTTGTGTTTTCAGACTTTTGTCCAAATTGCCCTGGACCACACACGCTCCACACTTGGGTCCCTGGAGCCACACCTCAGGACTGTGCTTCCCTTTCAAGAGAATTCTTCCCATTCCATTGGCCACAACCTTGCAAATTAGGAAAAACCTCCAAAGTTACCGAGGCCATCCCAATAGTGTAGGCCGCCCAGGACAAACAGGTGTGATCTCAAACCAGCTGAGCAACTACCTCCACTCAGACAAAAGATGTCCCCAGAGAAGAATATTGAACCGGACAGGCCCCTAGGCCCTAATCAGATCCATTGCTTTGGTTTCCAGGCATCTCTCCTCAGAGGCCTCATTTCCAATACCAGCAAATGGTGGTTTCCTGAGGCACCAATAAGAACAAATCTCGTCTCCCCATGGAAAACTTGCTCATTGGAGCTTTGTTATAACGTCTGGTTAGGAGAATCCTTCAGGGCCCAGGTGCCACTGCCCCATACCAAGGTCTCAATTGACTCAAACCAACATTAAGACCATCCTCAGGAAAGACCATTTCAACTCATTTAAGATCATCCTCAGGAAAGTCCATTTCAACTCAGCCCCCTCTGATGCTACCCCAAGCCAGCAGATCAAACGTTTCTTGTTGCTAGGAGACAATTGGAATTGAGGCTGTCTGCCCAGGCATCCATACTTAGAACCCTGTTCTGGAAAAATACCTTATGAGACGTCCTGGAGCCATCCAACAAATCTTAATTGTCCCACAGAAGGAATCCTTGCGGTTTGGAGCATCTCACAACTCTAATAGTGGGAAAACCCCCATGGCCTCATAATGCCCCCCCCCCCTTCATGAAGGGGCCAACATGGACAGAAACTCCAACCTAAGCCAAAGTCTGTCGACCTGACTTCAGACTCATGAGATCTCAATTCAGCTCTGCAGAGTGTGCCTGCTATGTCCATTCCCCGAAACCTAAGCCTAGCTTGTGTTCTCAGACTTCCGTCCTCACTCTCCTGGCCCGCAAGCCCTCCAGTTTGGGAATTCCGAAGCCACAATGCAGCACTCTGCCTGCCCTCCAGAAGAAAAACTTTGCCCTATGCTGCTAATAAGAAACCCCAAATGATTATCGAATGCATGCCACTCGACTGTAAAGCAATTATACAGCCTACCCTGAATACTAATGCCCTGTCTGGCACAGCCTGAGACAAGACATCCCAAACGACACCTAGACAGCTGGCTCCAACCTGGACACAAGGGACCCGCTATGGCTGTAGTTCGTCATCTCTTCCCAACCTCGGTTTTCAGGCTTCAGAACCTAGACCTTATCTCCAATCACTGCCCAGGGGTGAACGTGATGCAGAAATTAGAATTCCTCCTTCCCCATGGCCAGAAACCTTGTGGTTGGCATGTTGTCCAACGTTCAATGTGGGAAAACCTGCATTGTCGGAAAGGCCACGCCAGTGCTTGAGGGCCGCCTAGGGCACAGACATGCATTGTGACCTGTAGCGTGAGTCCCGTATTAAAGTAACACCTCTCAGTCGCTGGACCTAGATCCAGCATATGGGGCTTGTCATATCCATAGGCCCCCAGGCTTAACCAGAGAGCGAGTATTCCAGTTGTCAGTACCCACTGCTATGCTCCAGAATCCCTCTACTGGGGGAACACATGAAGCAGAAAACAGGACTCTTCCTTTCCCACAGAATGACCCCAAACTCTTGGGGGCTGGACAAACTACCAGAGAGGGAGACTTCTACGACCCATGAGGCAACTCCTACATTAAACGGCCATTGTGGACAAAATATCCAGAGACAAAAGACTGAGCGACTGCCTCCCTCTCACCCTTCTTTCATATCCAGAGGAGCTCCCCTCACGGACTGTAGATCAGGCCTGCCATAACCTCGGCCCCAAACCTGAGCTGAGTTTGGGTTTTTGGATGTCTGTCTGCACAGCCGTGGCCCACACCGCCTCCAGGCTGGGGTCTCTGGAGCCACACCACAGAACTGTGCCTGCTCTCTCCTAAGAAACTGCCCATTCCATTGGACACAACTCTACAAAATAGTAGAAACCTCAAGGTCCCCAAGGACATCCCACTACCGCAAGCCGCACTGGACAAACAGGGGCATTATGACACCAGCTGAGCAACTACTACCTCCATGCAGACACACAGACTGATATCCGCAGAGACAGAAGATTGAACCAGGCAGGCCCCTAGGCCCTATTATGAACTCTTGCTTTGGTGTCCAGGTATCACTCCGCAGAGGCCTGGGTTCGAAGACCAGCATATGGGGCTATCCTGAGGCACCAGACAGAACACCTCTCATCTCCACATGGAAAGCTTCCTTGTTGGAGTTGTGTCAAACCCTTCGGGTTGGAGAATCCTGCAGAGTCCCTCAGCTACTGCCACATTCCAATGTCTCCATGGCCACCAACCCACATTATGACTCATCCTCAGGAAAGTCCATTTAAACTCAGCCTTCTGGGTAGCTCACCCAAGAGCCCGCAGATTGAGCGTGCCTTGTCTCAACCAGGCAATGGGAAGGTGAGTTGGCGTTTCTCGGCATCCATGCTTAGGCCCCTGCTCTCGAGTCTTTCTGTATGGGGCATCCTGGAACCATCCAATAGTACTCGACTGTCCTGAAGAAGGAAACTTTGAAGTTTGGAGCAGCTCACAACTCCCAGCGTAGGGAAACCTACCTGGCCTCATGACGCAACCACCCCCTTCAGGAAGGGGCCGTCATGGACACAAACTCCAGCTTGAGGCAACATCTGATACTCGCCCTGACCTCAGAAGCAGGAGTTCTCGATTCAGCCTCTGCACAGTGGGCCCAAACCTCGTGCTACCTTGTGTTTTCAGACTTCCTTCCTCACACTCCTGGCAAACATGTCCTCAAGACTTGGAATTCTGGAACCAAAATGCAGCCCTATGATGGCCCTCCAGAAGAAAAAAACGTTGCTCTATGGGGCTCTCCATAAACCCCAAATGAGGATCAACCTGCTCGGTTCTCGACCTCACCCCAATTGGATTGTTCGGGTTGTCCATTCATCCCTCCCCAGAGCTCTGCTTTGGAATCCCTCTTTTGGTGGGACACCTGAGGTAACAAAACTAAAAGGACTCCTCCCATCCTTCAGATTGACCCAAAACAATTGGGATTGGACCAAATTCACAGAGAGGAAGTCTCGTCCATGGCCCATGAGGCCTCCCCGAGATTCCACAGCCATCGTTGACAACAAATCCAGAGACAAAAGTCTGAGCAAGCGTCTCACACTCGCTCTTTTGTCGTATCCCATAGAGTTCTCCTCACGGTCTGTAGATCGGGCCTGCCATACCTACTTCCCAAACCTAAGCCGAGTTTGTGTTTTCAGACTTCTGTCCCCACATTCCTGGCCCACAGACCCTTCAGGCTGGGGCCCCTGGAGCCACACATCAGGACTGTGCCTGTCCATACCACGGGAATTCTGCCCATTCCATTGTCCACAATCGTACAAATTAGGAAAAACCTCCAGAGTCCCCAAGGACATCCCAATAATGTAGGCCGCCCAGGACAAACAAGGGTCATCTGATACCAGCTGAGCATTTACCTCTACTCAGCGTAGATGGATGTCCCCAGAGAAGAAGATTGAATCAGACAGGCCCCTAGGCCTGAATCAGATTCATTGCTTTCGGTTACAGGTATCTCTCCTCAGAGGCCTGGTTTCCAATATTAGCATATGGGGATTTCATGAGTTAGCAATCAGAACAAATCTCTTCTCCACATGGGAAAATTATCCTTTGAAGATGTCTCAAAACCTCCAGTTAGGAGAATCCTTTAGGGCCTGTGTGCCACTGCCCCATTACAAGGTCTCCATAGACACAAAAAAACACATTAGGACCCATCCACAGGAGAGTCCATTTCAACTGAGCGTATTCGGTTGCTCCGCGAGTTCCAGCAGATCTAACTTGTCTTGTTGCTAGGAGACAATTGGAATGTGAGGTGGCCTAACCCGACATCCAACCTTAAAACCCTGCTCGGAATTGTTGGCCTGGAGCCAACCAACAGGTCTCAATTGTCCTGCAGAAGAATCTTTGAAGTTGGGAGCTACTCAGAACTCCCATCTGAGAGAACCCCCATGGCCACATTATCCCACCCCCTTCCTAAAGGGGCCATCAGGGACATAAGGTCCAACCTGAGCGATCGTCTTATCCTCACCCTGACTTCACCGGCTTCAGAACCTAGACCTTATCTCCAATCACTGCCCAGGTGTGAATGTGATGCATAAATCAGAACTCCTCCTTACCAATGGCAAGAAACCTTCTGTTTGGCATGTTGTACAATGTTCAGTTTAGGAGAAACAAGCATTTACCCTGAGGCCCCGCCCATTCTTGAGTGCGACGTGGGCATAAACACGCATTGTGACCCTTAGCGTGAGTCCTGTCCTCTAGTAAGTCCTCTCAGTGGCTGGACCATTAGATGTCATAATGGGCTTGACATGTCTATATTCCCTAATATTTAACCAGATTTCTGGGTGTCCAGTCGCTCCACTCTGGAATCGCTCATTTGGTGGAACACCTGAGGTTAAAAAACAAAACAACAACAACAAAAAAAAAAACGGACTTCTTCCATCCCACAGAATGACCCCAAACTCCTTGGACGGGGCCAAACCCCCAGAGAGTAGGACTCGTCCATTTCCCATGAAGTCACCCGGAAATTTCACGACCATGAGTGACACGATATCCAGAGAGAAAAACATGAATAAGAGCCTCACACTCGCCCTTTTTTCATATCCCGAAGGGTTCTCCTCATGGTCTGTAGATCAGTCCTGCCATTCCTATGATCCGAAACATAAGCCGAGTTTGTGTATTCAGACATCTGTCCAAACAGTTCTAGCCTACGCACCCTATATGCTCAGGCCCCTGATGCCAACCTGAGGACTGTACTTGCCCTCTCCAAGGGAATTGTGTGTGCCCATTCCAATGGCTACAAACCTACTAATAGGATAAACCTCCAAAGTCCCTGAGGCCATCCCAATATTGGTGGCTTCCCATGACAAACAGGGGCAATCTGAGCTCATCTGAGCACCTACCTGCACTCAGACCCGTAGACTGATGTCCCCAGAGGTAAAAAGGAATGAACAGACCCCTAGGCACCTATCGGATCCATTGCTTTGCTTTCCAGGCATCTCTCCTCAGCGTCCTGGATTTCAATACCAGCATATGGCTGTTTCTTCATTCACCCATCAAAAAAAAAAATCTCATTGACACATGGGAAACTTGCACGTTGGAGCTGTTTCAAAGCCTCTTTAGGAGATCCATTCAGACCCCCAGTGCCACCGCTTCATTCCAAGGTCTCCTTAGACACAAAAAACACATTAGGACCCATCCACAGGAGAGTCCATATCACCTCAGCCTCCTCGGTTGCTCCCCCAGATCCAACAGATCTAACCTGTCTTGTTGCTAGGAATCAATTGGAATGCGAGGTGGGCTACCCAGCCATCCATCCTTAGAACTCTGCTCGCAATCGTTGGCCTGGCTCCAACCAACAGGTCTCAATTGTCCTGCAGAAGAATCTTTGCAGTTTGGAGCTTCTCACAACTCCCATCTTGGGAAATCCCCCAATGGCCTCGTGACCCCCCCCCCTTTATGAAGAGGGCATCAGGGACAGAAAGTCCAACCTGAGCGTTCGTCTGATCCTCACCCTGACTTCAGATGCACGAAATCTCGATTCAGTTCTGTCCATTGTGCCTGCCATGTCCTCACCCAGAATCCTATGCCTAGCTTGTGTTCTCAGACTTCCGTTCTTAGGTTCAATGGGCACAAGGGTCTGACTGACACAGACTGAGCCACGACCTCCAGTCAACCACCCAGAGATGGGCCCCTATTCCTGAAGGTGTGACATCCTGTGTCCTGAAACCAACATCTCTACTCAACCTGTATATTCAGTCCTCTGTCCCACACCGTAGCTCAAACCCATGACTATGGGGGAACCTCACACACAAGAGTACTCCTCCTTCCCAACTCTCTGTGTGGCAACCACCTGCATGGCCCACGAGACCATGGTCACACATGGAAGACTCCCTGGATACAAACAGGCAGCGTGAGCTTGCTTTCAAACAAAAACCCCGCAGTTGCTTGATCAGGAGCCCACAGAGTGGGACTTCCAGGACCCTAAGGGCAAATCCTCACCCTTGTTAATGTTTTCAAGTCACCCATACCCAGAACCTGTCTCTGGAATCCCTATTTGGGTGTCCTCTGAGACGTGAAACAACAGTCTTCCCTTCCCACAGAGACACCAAACTCTTGGGAGCTGAGCAGAATCCCCAGAGATGAAGAATTTCTCATGGACTCATGAAGCCACCCCTACCTTTCGCGACCATCCCGGTCACACACCCGACAGAAGAACCTGCGCTATGACACCTTAATTTCAGTACACTATGAGCTGCCCTCTGGGCCTGAACATCGGACCTGTGATCACCTCGGCCCTCACTCTAACCCTAGTTTGCTGTTGTAGATATCTCTCCCCAAAGCGCTGGCCCACATGCCCCCCCAGGATGGGGCCTATGGTGCCACACCAGATGACTGTCCTTACACTCCCAAAGGAAACTCTGACCTTCACGGTTTGCCCAAACACTGAAGATTAGGAGCAAAGTAAAACCCCCTGAGACCACCTCAATTTCTAAGAAGGCTCTGGACCCAAATGCACATTCTGACACACAATATGCCACTGCCTCCAGGCAGACATCCAAATCCAAGGGCCTGAGTCAGAAGTTTGAACCTGCCATGACTATAGGACTTCATTGATACCCCAGTTTAGATTTTTAGGCACTGTTTCCAGAGGCCTGTTCTCCAATACTGACTTATATTCCAACATATAGTCCCTGAGCCACACAACAGAACAACTCTTGTCCCCAGAAGGAAACCATGCTCTTGGACATGTGTCAAACTCTCAGGGTAGAAGAATCCTGCAAGTACCCTTTGCCAACAGTGCATTGTAAGATCTCCCTGGTAACAAGCCAGCATTGTGACCCATGTGCAAGATATTCCATGTCAACTCAAGGCCTTGGTACTTCGCCCCAGTGTCATCAGAACGAAACTGCCATATTCCTCAGCTCCAATGGTCAATGGAGGTGTGCTTTCCAGGCATCCATGCCGAAGAGCTCTGCTACCCAAACATGGGGTACTGTGGAGCAAACAAACCAGACTCCACCTGTCCAGTAGAAGGAAACCTTGCTGTTTGGAGCATCTCACAAGTCTCAGCGTGGGAAATCATCCATGGGCTCTTGCTGCCACCCCTCCATTTATTGGTCATTGTAGACACAAACTCTAGTGTGAGCATACATCTGACATCCGTCCTTACTCAGGTGCTGGATATATCAAAAAAGACGCTTCACACTGGAACTGCGTTCCGCTTGGCACTGAATTGTACAGTAGCTTGTGTCTACAATTCCATCCTCACCCTACTGCTCCCCAAGGCCTCTTGATATTGAATTCTGGAGCCGCAATGCAGCATTCTGTCTCCCTCATAGGAAGAAGTGCCTGGTTAGTCTGCCCAGAATCCCCACATTAGGATCAGTCTGCTTGGCCCTGGAGGGAACCCCGATTTATAGACTTCCCTGGCCACTAGTGTTGTGTCTTACAGAGCCTGTGTCCCGACCTAGAGTCAGTCACAGGGAGTGCAGGTCCCATATCTAGCATGTGGGACTGGCCATGGCCCAAGTCTGTCATCTCTACCCATACTTGGTATTCTCGCACCTTTCCCCAGATTTTGCTGAAATCCTTCCAATGGGGGAACCTGAAACACTATAGAGTTCTAGTCCTTTTCCATGGAAGGACACCTGGGTGTTGAAATGGGTATCCAACTCTCAAAGTGGGAGCAAGGTACATGGCCAATGTGACCAGGCCAAATCCTGATGGCTCCCCAGGGCACAAACAGGCATTGTGACCCTCACACAAGTATGCTTTCAAACAAACTCTCAGTTCCACCACAAGGTTCCTGCATTGCAGGCCTGGTACTCCCCCCCTAACCCCAAATTCTAACCCTTGGTGGGATTTTTCCCAGGCGCCCAGACTTAGAACCCATATCTAAAATCCCTGTTTTGGGGCACCTCTAAGATGGAAAACAGCACTCTTATTTTCCCCGAAAAAGCCACCAAGCTAAGGGGAGCCGCCAGGATCCTTAGAGACAAAAAGTCTCCCATGGATGCATGAGACATCACCTACATTCTGAGGTCATTCTGGACACACAATCCAGATGGAAAAGTCTGTGCTACTGTCTTCTAGTCATCCTAATTACAGTTGCTGATGAGCTGACCCCCAGGTCTATGCATTTGACCTGTGATCACCTCGCGACTATTCCGAACCTGAATTTGTGTATGCAGACTTCTTTCCCAAAACCATGGCTCACATGCCCTCCTGGATGGGGTCACTCGAGGTGCACCAAAGGACTGTGGCTGAATTCCCCAAGGAAACTGTGCCTATCACAGTTGCCCAAACCTTCCAGATTAAGAGAAAACTGCAAGGCCCCTGAGCCCACTCCAATTTTGGCGGCTGTCTGGATGCAAATGCACAGTATGAAACACCCTGATTAGCTACATTCAGATGGACAGCCACGTCAATGGTCCTGAGTCAGAAGATTGAATCTCACAAGCCATTGGACCTCATTGGAACACCTGATTAGGTTTTCAGGCATCTGTCCTCAGGGTTCTGTTCTAGAATACCATCTTATGATACAACCTGTCCCTCAGCCCAGAAAAAACGCCCAGCAAACTCTCTTCGGGCGCCATACGTCTGAAGGGCAGCCCCACCGCATATGGGCCGGCATCGCGAGCGCTCGAGCATGCACCTCATCAGGAAGCCCTCCTGGAGGCAGACTACAGTGAGGCCAACGCCTCCTGCTAATCCTCCGCCTGCGGGGGTTCCCTCCCTGGTGCTGTCCCATGAGGCCGGGCCCACCAGGAAGACCGGGCTCCAAATTTCACCTGCTTCCCAGCCTTCTGCTTCCGGGGTCCTGTCCGTCGGTGCCTCCATCTGGGGAACCCTGGGTCCCGCAGCCACGCCTCCCCCTCCCACCCCAGCGCCAACGGTGCCTTTGGGTGCTTCAGACAAGACTCGGAGCGAGAGAGAGAAACCTGTCCAAACAGCTCTGGCCTACACACCCTACAGGCTCAGGCCCCTGGAGCCAAACCTGAGGACTGTGCTTGCCCTCTCCAAGGGAATTGTATGTGCCCATTCAAATGGCCAAACCCCAACTAATAGGATAAACCTCCAAAGTCCCTGAGGCCATCCCAATATTTGTGGCTTCCCAGGACAAACAGGGGCAATCTGAGCCCATCTGAGCACCTACCTGCACTCAGACCCGTAGACTGATGTCCCCAGAAGTAAAAAGGAATTAACAGGCCCCTAGGCACTAATCGGATCCATTGCTTTGTTTTCCAGGCATTTCTCCTCAGAGGCCTGGATTTCAGTTCCAGCATATGGCTGTTTCTCGACTCACCCATCAGAACAAATCTCATGTACACATGGGAAACTTGCACGTTGGAGCTGTGTCAAAGCCTCTGTTTAGGAGAACCCTTCAGGGCCCCAGTGCCACCGCTTCTTTTTACAAGGTCTCCATAGACACAAAGACATATTAGGACACATCCATGGGAGAGTCCATTTCAGCTCAGCCTCCTCGGTTGCTCCCCCAGATCCAGCAGATCTAAACTGTCTTTTTGCTGGGAGACAATTGGAATGCGAGGTGGGCTACCCAGCCATCCATCCTTAGAACCCTGCTCGGAATCGTTGGCAAGGAGCCAACAAACAGTCTCAATTGTCCTGCAGAAGAATCTTTGCAGTTGGGAGCTTCTCACAACTCCCATCGTGGGAAAACCCCCATGGCCTCGTGATCCACCCCCCCTTCAGGAAGGGGCCATCAGGGACAGAAAGTCCTACCTGATCGAACGTCTGATCCTTGCCTGACTTCAGATGCACGAGATCTCGATTCAGGTCTGTAGATTGTGCCTGCCATATCGTCACCCAGAAACCTAGGACTACCTTGTGTTCTCAGACTTCCGTCCTCAGGCTACTGGCCCACAAGCCCTCCAGTTTGGCAATCCAGAACTACAATCAGAACTCTGCCTGCCCCCCAGACGAAAAACATTGCCCTCTGGGGCTACCCAGAAACCCCAAATGAGGATCAACCTGCACGCCATTCGGCTGTACCCCAAATATATAGGCTGACCTGGGCACTAATGCACTTTCTGACACAGCCTGAGCCTGGACCTCCTGGACCCACCCAGACAGCTGGCCGCACATTGAGCACATCGGACCTGCTATTGCCTTAGGTCGTCATCTCTTCTCAACCTCGGTTTTCAGGCTTCAGAACCTAGACCTTATCTCCAATCACTGCCCGGGTATGAAAATGATGCAGAAATCAGAACACTTTCCCCATGGCAAGAAACCTTGTGGTTGGCATGTTGTCCAAGGTTCAGTGTAGTTGAAACCAGTGTGGCCCATGAGGCCCCGCCCATGCTTGCGGGCCACATTGGTCACAAACACGCATTGTGACCCTCAGCTTGAGCCCAGTCCTCAGGTAAGGCCTCTCAGTGGCTGGATGAAGAGACAGCATATTGGGCTTGCCATGCCCCTAGGCCCCAATTTTTCACCATAGTTCGGGTTGTCCCTTCACTCTTCCCCAGGGCTCTGCTTTGGAATTCCTCTTTTGGTGGGACACCTGAGGTAACAAACCTGAAAGGAGTCCTCCCATCCCACAGATTGACGAAAAATAATTGGGATCGGGCCAAATCCACAGAGAGGAAGATTCGTCCATGGACCATGAGGCCTACCCAACATTCCACGGCCATCGCTGATACAAAATCCAGAGGCAAATGCCTGAGCAATCGCCTCAGACTCGCTCATTCTTCATATCTGAAGAGTTCTTCCCATGGTTGGTAGATCGGGCGTGCCATACCTACGCCCCCAAACCTAATCTGAGTGTGTGTTTTTCAGACTTCTGTCCTCAAAGTCCTGGGCCACACACCCTCCAGGCTGGGGCCCCTGGAGCCACACATTAGGACAGTGCCTACACAATCCATGGGAATTCTGCCCATTCCTTTGTCCAAAATAGTACAAATTAGGAGAACCCTCCAAATCCCCGGAGGCCATCCCAATAGTGTAGGTCGCCCGGGACAAAAAAAAGGGCGGTCTGACACCAGCTGAGCATCTACCTCCACTCATACCATAGATGGATGTCCACAGAGAAGAAGATTGAACCTGACAGGACCCTAGGCCATTATCTGATCCTTTGCGTTGGTTTACAGGCATGTCTCCTCAAAAGCCTGGATTCCAATACCAGCATAGGGGTTTTCTTGAGGCACCATAAGAACAAATCTCGTCTCCACTAGGAAACGTGTGCATGGGAGCTATGTCAAAAGCTTACGATAATACTTCAGGGTCCCGGTGCCACCGCCCCATTCCAAGGCCCTCATGGACACAAACACACATTAGGACCCATCCTCAGGAAAGTCCATTTCAACTCAGCCTCCCCGGTTGCTCCCGCAGATCCATCAGATCTAAACTGTCTTGTTGCTAGGAGACAATTGGAATGCGAGGCTGGCTTCCCAGGCATCCATCCTGGAACGGTGCTCTGGAGTGGAGTCATTCCCTATGGGATGTCCTGGAGCTGTCCAACAGGTCTCAATTGTCCCGCAGAAGGAATCCTTGAAGGGGGCTTCCCACAACTCCCAACGTGGGAAAACCTCGGGGCCTCGAGATTCCGCTCCCTTCATGAAGGGGCCGTCAGGCACAGAAACTCCATACTGAGCCAACGTCGGATCCTCGCCCTGACATCAGATGCATGAGATATTGGTTCAGATCTGCAGGGGGTACCTGCCGTGCCCTCCCCCTGAAACCGAAGTCTAGCTTGTGTTCTCAGACTTCCGTCCTCACACTCCTGGCCCCGAAGCCCTCAGGTTTGTCAATTCTGGACCGACAATGAAGCACTCTGCCTGCCCTCTAGAAAAAATATATTGCCTAATGAGCTGCCCAGGCAGCTTAAAGGAGGAAAAACCGACACGGCACTCGAATGTACCCAAATTATATAATCTAACCTGGGCACTAATGCAATGTCTGACACAACCTGAGCCCGGACCTCCTGACCAACACCAGGACAGCTGACCGCACACTGAGCACATCAGACCCGCCATGGCCTTAGGTCATCATCTCTACCCTACCTCAGTTTGCAGGCATCAGAACCTAAACCTTATCTCCAATCACTGCCCAGGGGTGACTGTAATGCAGAAATCAGAACTCTTCCTTACCCATGGCAAGGAACCTTGTGGTTGGCATGTTGTCCAACGTTCGGTGTAGGAGGAACCGGCATTCACCCTGAGGCCCGGCCCATTCTTGAGTGCGACGGGGGCATAAACATGCATTCTGACCCTCAGCGTGAGTCCTGTCCTCCAGTAAGTCCTCTCAATGGCTGGACCCTTAGATGTCATCATGGGCTTGACATGTCCCTAGGCCCCAATTTTTGACAAGATTTCTGGTCGTCCAGTCGCCCCTCCCCAGGGCTCTACTCTGGAATCCCTCATTTGGTGGGCCACCTGAGGTTGAAAAACAAAACAAAACAAATCAACAACAACAACAACAAAACGGACCGCTTCCATCCCACAGAATGACCCCAAACTCTTTGGACGGGGACAAACCCCCAGAGAGTAAGACTCGTCCAATTCCCATGAAGTCACCCGGAAATTTCACGACCATGAGTGACACGATATCCAGAGACAAAAACTTGAGCAAGAGCCTCACACTCGCCCTTTTTTCATATCCCAAAGAGTTCTCCTCATTTTCTGTAGATCAGTCCTGCCATACCTATGACCCGAAAAATAAGCCGAGTTTGTGTTTTCAGACAACTGTCCAAACAGCTCTGGCCTACACACCCTACAGGCTCAGGCCCCTGGAGCCAAACCTGAGGACTGTGCTTGCCCTCTCCAAGGGAATTGTATGTGCCCATTCCAATGGCCACAACCCTACTAATCGGATAAACCTCCAAAGTCCCTGAGGCCATCCCAATAATTCTGGCTTCCCAGGAATCAGGGGCAATCTTACTTAGCCCATCTGAGCACCTACCTGCACTCAGAACCGTAGACTGATGTCCCCAGAAGTAAAAAGGAATTAACAGGCCCCTAGGCACTAATCGGATCCATTGCTTTGTTTTCCAGGCATTTCTCCTCAGAGGCCTGGATTTCAGTACCAGCATATGGCTGTTTCTTGACTCACCCATCAGAACAAATCTCATGTACACATGGGAAACTTGCACGTTGGAGCTGTGTCAAAGCCTCTGTTTAGGAGAACCCTTCAGGGCCCCAGTGCCACCGCTTCTTTCCAAGGTCTCCATAGACACAAAGACATATTAGGACACATCCACGGGAGAGTCCATTTCAACTCAGCCTCCTCGGTTGCTCCCCAAGGTCCAGCAGATCTAACCTGTCTTGTTGCTTGGAGACAATTGGAATGTGAGGTGGACTACCCAGCCATCCATCCTTAGAACCCTGCTCGGAATCGTTGGCCAGGAGCAACCAACAGGTCTCAATTGTCCTGCAGAAGAATCTTTGCAGTTGGGAGCTTCTCACAACTCCCATCGTGGGAAAAACCCATGGCCTCGTGATCCACCCACCCCTTCAAGTAGGGGCCATCAGGGACAGAAAGTCCAACCTGAGCGATCGTCTGATCCTCGACCTGACTTCAGATGCAAGAGATCTCGATTCAGGTCTGTAGATTGTGCCTGCCATATCGTCACCCAGAAACTAGGCCTAGCTTGGGTTCTCAGACTTCCGTCCTCAGACTACTGGCCCACAAGCCCTCCAGTTTGGCAATCCAGAACTACAATGCAGCACTGTGCCTGCCCTCCAGAAGAAAAACATTGCCCTCTGGGGCTACCCAGAAACCCCAAATGAGGATCAACCTGCACGCCATTCGGCTGTACCCCAAATATATAGGCTGACCTGGGCACTAATGCACTTTCTGACACAGCCTGAGCCTGGACCTCCTGGCCCCACCCAGACAGCTGGCCGCACATTGAGCACATCGGACCTGCTATTGCCTTAGGTCGTCATCTCTTCTCAACCTCGGTTTTCAGGCTTCAGAACTAGACCTTATCTCCAATCACTGCCCGGGTATGAAAATGATGCAGAAATCAGAACACTTTCCCCATGGCAAGAAACCTTGTGGTTGGCATGTTGTCCAAGGTTCAGTGTAGTTGAAACCAGTGTGGCCCATGAGGCCCCGCCCATGCTTGCGGGCCACATTGGTCACAAACACGCATTGTGACCCTCAGCTTGAGCCCAGTCCTCAGGTAAGGCCTCTCAGTGGCTGGATGAAGAGACAGCATATTGGGCTTGCCATGCCCCTAGGCCCCAATTTTTCACCATAGTTCGGGTTGTCCCTTCACTCTTCCCCAGGGCTCTGCTTTGGAATTCCTCTTTTGGTGGGACACCTGAGGTAACAAACCTGAAAGGAGTCCTCCCATCCCACAGATTGACGAAAAATAATTGGGATCGGGCCAAATCCACAGAGAGGAAGATTCGTCCATGGACCATGAGGCCTACCCAACATTCCACGGCCATCGCTGATACAAAATCCAGAGGCAATGCCTGAGCAATCGCCTCAGACTCGCTCATTCTTCATATCTGAAGAGTTCTTCCCATGGTTGGTAGATCGGGCGTGCCATACCTACGCCCCCAAACCTAATCTGAGTGTGTGTTTTCAGACTTCTGTCCTCAAAGTCCTGGGCCACACACCCTCCAGGCTGGGGCCCCTGGAGCCACACATTAGGACAGTGCCTACACAATCCATGGGAATTCTGCCCATTCCTTTGTCCAAAATAGTACAAATTAGGAGAACCCTCCAAATCCCCGGAGGCCATCCCAATAGTGTAGGTCGCCCGGGACAAAAAAGGGCGGTCTGACACCAGCTGAGCATCTACCTCCACTCATACCATAGATGGATGTCCACAGAGAAGAAGATTGAACCTGACAGGACCCTAGGCCATTATCTGATCCTTTGCGTTGGTTTACAGGCATGTCTCCTCAAAAGCCTGGATTCCAATACCAGCATAGGGGTTTTCTTGAGGCACCATAAGAACAAATCTCGTCTCCACTAGGAAACGTGTGCATGGGAGCTATGTCAAAAGCTTACGATAATACTTCAGGGTCCCGGTGCCACCGCCCCATTCCAAGGCCCTCATGGACACAAACACACATTAGGACCCATCCTCAGGAAAGTCCATTTCAACTCAGCCTCCCCGGTTGCTCCCGCAGATCCATCAGATCTAAACTGTCTTGTTGCTAGGAGACAATTGGAATGCGAGGCTGGCTTCCCAGGCATCCATCCTGGAACGGTGCTCTGGAGTCATTCCCTATGGGATGTCCTGGAGCTGTCCAACAGGTCTCAATTGTCCCGCAGAAGGAATCCTTGAAGGGGGCTTCCCACAACTCCCAACGTGGGAAAACCTCGGGGCCTCGAGATTCCGCTCCCTTCATGAAGGGGCCGTCAGGCACAGAAACTCCATACTGAGCCAACGTCGGATCCTCGCCCTGACATCAGATGCATGAGATATTGGTTCAGATCTGCAGGGGGTACCTGCCGTGCCCTCCCCCTGAAACCGAAGTCTAGCTTGTGTTCTCAGACTTCCGTCCTCACACTCCTGGCCCCGAAGCCCTCAGGTTTGTCAATTCTGGACCGACAATGAAGCACTCTGCCTGCCCTCTAGAAAAAATATATTGCCTAATGAGCTGCCCAGGCAGCTTAAAGGAGGAAAAAAAAAAACCGACACGGCACTCGAATGTACCCAAATTATATAATCTAACCTGGGCACTAATGCAATGTCTGACACAACCTGAGCCCGGACCTCCTGACCAACACCAGGACAGCTGACCGCACACTGAGCACATCAGACCCGCCATGGCCTTAGGTCATCATCTCTACCCCTACCTCAGTTTGCAGGCATCAGAACCTAAACCTTATCTCCAATCACTGCCCAGGGGTGACTGTAATGCAGAAATCAGAACTCTTCCTTACCCATGGCAAGGAACCTTGTGGTTGGCATGTTGTCCAACGTTCGGTGTAGGAGGAACCGGCATTCACCCTGAGGCCCGGCCCATTCTTGAGTGCGACGGGGGCATAAACATGCATTCTGACCCTCAGCGTGAGTCCTGTCCTCCAGTAAGTCCTCTCAATGGCTGGACCCTTAGATGTCATCATGGGCTTGACATGTCCCTAGGCCCCAATTTTTTTGACAAGATTTCTGGTCGTCCAGTCGCCCCTCCCCAGGGCTCTACTCTGGAATCCCTCATTTGGTGGGCCACCTGAGGTTGAAAAACAAAACAAAACAAATCAACAACAACAACAAAACGGACCGCTTCCATCCCACAGAATGACCCCAAACTCTTTGGACGGGGACAAACCCCCAGAGAGTAAGACTCGTCCAATTCCCATGAAGTCACCCGGAAATTTCACGACCATGAGTGACACGATATCCAGAGACAAAAAAAACTTGAGCAAGAGCCTCACACTCGCCCTTTTTTCATATCCCAAAGAGTTCTCCTCATTTTCTGTAGATCAGTCCTGCCATACCTATGACCCGAAAAATAAGCCGAGTTTGTGTTTTCAGACAACTGTCCAAACAGCTCTGGCCTACACACCCTACAGGCTCAGGCCCCTGGAGCCAAACCTGAGGACTGTGCTTGCCCTCTCCAAGGGAATTGTATGTGCCCATTCCAATGGCCACAACCCTACTAATCGGATAAACCTCCAAAGTCCCTGAGGCCATCCCAATAATTCTGGCTTCCCAGGAATCAGGGGCAATCTTACTTAGCCCATCTGAGCACCTACCTGCACTCAGAACCGTAGACTGATGTCCCCAGAAGTAAAAAGGAATTAACAGGCCCCCTAGGCACTAATCGGATCCATTGCTTTGTTTTCCAGGCATTTCTCCTCAGAGGCCTGGATTTCAGTACCAGCATATGGCTGTTTCTTGACTCACCCATCAGAACAAATCTCATGTACACATGGGAAACTTGCACGTTGGAGCTGTGTCAAAGCCTCTGTTTAGGAGAACCCTTCAGGGCCCCAGTGCCACCGCTTCTTTCCAAGGTCTCCATAGACACAAAGACATATTAGGACACATCCACGGGAGAGTCCATTTCAACTCAGCCTCCTCGGTTGCTCCCCAAGGTCCAGCAGATCTAACCTGTCTTGTTGCTTGGAGACAATTGGAATGTGAGGTGGACTACCCAGCCATCCATCCTTAGAACCCTGCTCGGAATCGTTGGCCAGGAGCAACCAACAGGTCTCAATTGTCCTGCAGAAGAATCTTTGCAGTTGGGAGCTTCTCACAACTCCCATCGTGGGAAAACCCCCATGGCCTCGTGATCCACCCACCCCTTCAAGTAGGGGCCATCAGGGACAGAAAGTCCAACCTGAGCGATCGTCTGATCCTCGACCTGACTTCAGATGCAAGAGATCTCGATTCAGGTCTGTAGATTGTGCCTGCCATATCGTCACCCAGAAACTAGGCCTAGCTTGGGTTCTCAGACTTCCGTCCTCAGACTACTGGCCCACAAGCCCTCCAGTTTGGCAATCCAGAACTACACAATGCAGCACTGTGCCTGCCCTCCAGAAGAAAAACATTGCCCTCTGGGGCTACCCAGAAACCCCAAATGAGGATCAACCTGCACGCCATTCGGCTGTACCCCCCAATATATAGGCTGACCTGGGCACTAATGCACTTTCTGACACAGCCTGAGCCTGGACCTCCTGGCCCCACCCAGACAGCTGGCCGCACATTGAGCACATCGGACCTGCTATTGCCTTAGGTCGTCATCTCTTCTCAACCTCGGTTTTCAGGCTTCAGAACCTAGACCTTATCTCCAATCACTGCCCGGGTATGAAAATGATGCAGAAATCAGAACACTTTCCCCATGGCAAGAAACCTTGTGGTTGGCATGTTGTCCAAGGTTCAGTGTAGTTGAAACCAGTGTGGCCCATGAGGCCCCGCCCATGCTTGCGGGCCACATTGGTCACAAACACGCATTGTGACCCTCAGCTTGAGCCCAGTCCTCAGGTAAGGCCTCTCAGTGGCTGGATGAAGAGACAGCATGTTGGGCTTGCCATGCCCAGAAGCCCCAATTTTTCACCATAGTTCGGGTTGTCCCTTCACTCTTCCCCAGGGCTCTGCTTTGGAATTCCTCTTTTGGTGGGACACCTGAGGTAACAAACCTGAAAGGAGTCCTCCCATCCCACAGATTGACGGAAAACAATTGGGATCGGGCCAAGTAACAGAGAGCAAGATTCGTCCATTTCCCACGAGGCCTCCCCAACATTCCACGGCCATCGCTGATACAAAATCCAGAGACAAAAGCCTGAGCACGCGCCTTAGACTCGCTTATTCTTCATATCCTGAAGAGTTCTTCAGATAACAACTTACAAGGCACTCGAAAGCACCCAAAATATATAGTCTAACCTGGGCACTATTTCACTGTCTGACACAACCTGAGCCCAGACCACGTGAACAACACCCAGACAGCCGACCGCAAACTGAGCACATCAGACCCGCCATGGCCTTAGGTCATCATCTCTTCCCTACCTCAGTTTTCAGGCTTCAGAACCTAGACCTTATCTCCAATCACTGCCAAGGGGTGACTGTGATGCAGAAATCAGAACTCTTCCTTACCCATGGCAAGAAACCTTGTTCTTGACATGTTGTCCAACGTTCAGTGTAGGAGAAACCAGCATTCACCATGAGGCCCCGCCCATTCCTGAGTGCGAAGAGGGCATAAACATGCATTGTGACCCTCAGCGTGAGTCCTGTCCTCTAGTACGTCCTCTCAGTGGCTGGACCATTAGATGACATAAAGGGCTTGACATGTCCCTCGGCCCCAATTTTTAACGAGATTTCTGGTTGTCCAGTCCCCCCTAGCCAGGGCTCTACTCTGGAATTCCTCATTTGGTGGGACACCTGAGGTTGAAAAACAAAACAAAACTAATCAACAACAGAGCAACTGACTTCTTCCATCCCAAAGAATGACCCCAAACTCTTTGGACGGGGCCAAACCCCGAGAGTAAGACTCGTCCATTTCCCATGAACTCACCCTGAAATTTCACGACGATGAGTGACCCGATATCCAGAGACAAAATCTTGAGCAAGAGCTTCTCACTCGCCCTTTTTTCATATCCTGAAGAGTTCTCCTCATGGTCTGTAGATCAGTCCTGCCTTACCTATGACCCTAAACATAAGCCGAGTTTGTGTTTTCAGACAACTGTCCAAACAGCCCTTGCCTACACACCCTACAGGCTCAGGACCCTGGAGCCAAACCTGACGACTGTGCTTGCCCTCTCCAAGGGAATTTTATGTGCCCATTCTAATGGCCACAACCCAACTAATAGGATAAACCTCCAATATCCTGAGCCATCCCAATATTTGTGGCATCCCAGGACAAACAGGGGCAATCTGGGCCCATCTGAGCACCTACCGGCACTCAGACCCATAGACTGTTGTCCCCAGAAATAAAAAGGAATGAACGGGCCCTTAGGCACCTATCAGATCCATTGTTTGGTTTCCAGGCCTCTCTCCTCAGAGGCCTGGATTTCAATAACAGCATATGGCTGTTTCTTGACTCACCCATCAGAACAAATCTCATGTACACATGGGAAACTTGCACGTTGGAGCTGTGTGAAAGCCTCTCTTTAGGAGCACCCTTCAGGGCCCCAGTGCCACCGCTTCATTCCAAGGTCTCCATAGACACAAAATCATATTAGGACACATCCACGGGAGAGTCCATTTCAACTCAGCCACCTCGGTTGCTCCCCCAGATCCAGCAGAACTAACCTGTCTTGTTGCTTGTAGACAATTAGAATGCGAGGTGGGCTACCCAGCCATCCATTCTTAGAACCCTGTTCGGATTCGTTGTCCTGGAGCCAACCAACAGGTCTCAATTGTCCTGAAGAAGAATCTTTGGAGTTGGGAGCTTCTCACAACTCCCATCGTGCGAAAACCCCCATGGCCTCGTGATCCACCTCCCTTCAAGAAGGGGCCATCAGGGACAGAATGTCAAAGCTGAGCGATTGTCTGATCCTCGCCCTGACTTCAGATGCAGGAGATCTTGATTCAGGTCTCATCTAGAAACCTAGGCCTAGCTTGGGTTCTCAGACTTCTGTCCTCAGACTACTGGCCCACAAGCCCTCCAGTTTGGCAATCCAGAACTACAATGCAGCACTCTGCCTGCCCTCCAGAAGAAAAACATTGCCCTCTGGGGCTACCAAGAAACCCCCAATGAGGATCAACCTGCACGCCATTCGGCTGTACCCCAAATATATAGGCTGACCTGGGCACTAATGCCCTTTCTGACACAGCCTGAGCCTGGACCTCGTGGCCCCACCCAGACAGCTGGCCGCACACTGAGCACATCGGACCCGCCATGGCCTTAGGTCGTCATCTCTTCTCAATCTTGGTTTTCAGGCTTCAGAACCTAGACCTTATCTCCAGTCACTGCGCGGGTTTGAAAATGATGCAGAAATCAGAACTTCTTCCCCATGGCAAGAACCTTGTGGTTGGCATGTTGTGTAAGGTTCAGTGCAGTTGAAACCAGTGTGGATATGAGGACCCGCCCATGCTTGCGGGCCACATTGGTCACAAACACACATTGTGACCCTCAGCATGAGCCCAGTCCTCAGGTAAGGCCTCTCAGTGGCTGGATGGAGAGACAACATATTGGACTTGCCATGCCCCTAGGCTCCAATTTTTAACCATAGTTCGGGTTGTCCCTTCACACTTCCCCACGGCTCTGCTTTGGAATTCCTCTTTGGGTGGGACCCCTGAGGTAACAAACATGAAAGGAGTCCTCCCATCCCACAGATTGACGAAAAACAATTGGGATCGGGCCAAATCCACATAGAGCAAGATTCGTCCATGTCCCATGAGGCCTCCCCAACATTCCACGGCCATCACTGATACAAAATCCAGAGACAAAAGCATGAGCACGCGACTCAGACTCGCTCATTCTTCATATCCTGAAGAGTTCTTCAGATAAGAACCTACTAGGCACTCGAATGCACCCAAAATATATAGTCTAACCTGGACACTAATGCACTGTCTGACAACCTCGCCCGGACCTCGTGACCAACAAACAGACAGCTGACCGCACACTGAGCACATCAGACCCGCCATGGCCTTAGGTCATCATCTCTTCCCTACCTCAGTTTTCATGCTTCAGAACCTAGACCTTACCCTATGTTTTCAGGCTTCAGAACCATGAACCTAACCCTAACCCTGACCCCTATCCTAAGCTTTACGCTAACCCTGACCTCAACGATGTCTAACCCTAAGCCTGACCCTAAGTCTTTCTTAACCCTAACCCTAACACTAACCTTGTCTAAACCCAGCTCTGTTCCCTCCAGCAGGGACATCCCCTGCACCCAGGCCTCCCACGTGCTGGGAGGAGGCTATATGGGGGTCACTGGATAGGCACTGCATTGAGTGGAGTGTGAGCCTTGAGCAGCATGGGGACTGGCAGCTCAGGGAGCTCTGGTGCAGCAGGAAGTTCGGTAAGGAGCCCCCAGGCAGTCGTGACCTCACTTCCCTGATGACAGAGACCAAAGGAATTGGAAACCAGGTATCCAGGCACCCCATTACAGAGAAAGCCCCCTGCCCAGCTCATTTCTGGGCACATCCTAAAGGAAGCGACATGACATTATCCCTGACACTGACCCTAAACCGGTCTAACCCTAACCCTCAAACTACCTCTAAGCCTTACTCTAACCCCACTTTAACAATAATCCTGACCCTCTCCCTGACCCTGATCATAACCCTAACTCTGAACTTTGCCTATGTCAGACCTTAACCTTAAAGCTGACCCTGGCCTTGACCTTAATACTGACCCTAACCCTGACTGTAAACCTAACTCTGACCCAATCCGTGATCCTGAACAGATTAGTAACCCTAAAGCTAACCCTGATCCTGAACCTACCCTGACTGTGACCGTAACACTAACCGTGACCCTACTGTGAGCCTGACTCTAAACCTAACCATGAACCTAACCCTAACCCTGACCCCTACCCTAAGCCTTACGCTAACCCTGACCTCAACGACGTCTAACCCTAACCTGACCCCCTAAGTCTTTCTTAACCCTAACCCTAACACTAACCTAGTCTAAGCCCAGCCTTGCTCCCTCCAGCGGGGACAACAGCTGCACCCAGGCTTCCCAGGGGCTAGGGGGAGGCTGTATGGGGGTCACTGGATGGGCACTGCATTGAGTGGAGTGTGAGCCTTGAGCAGCTTGGGGACCGGTAGCTCAGGGAGCTCTGGTCGAGCAGGAAGTTCGGTACGGGGCCCCAGGCAGTGGTGACCTCACTTCCCTGACGGCAGAGCCCAACGGAATTGGAACCCACGTATCCAGGCACCCCATTACAGAGAAAACACCCCTGCCCAGCTCATTTCTAGGCACATTCTAAAGGAAGCGACACGTTCTTCTTCTATACTGAAGCTGAGAGGATGCAGGGAGAAGAGAGCTCGCCCACCAGACATGTCCCCACCCTGTCAGGTCATATCAGGTTTCCCCAACGCCTCAGGCCCTTTGGCTAATAAAATCAAAACGTGACACCAGGGGGCTCAGAGTCAGAGAGTCCCACACCTTCTATTCGACTGGTGTAGCCCTAGGTCTCCTCCCTGTCTCTCTCTCTGTGTGCGTGTGTGAGTGTTTTGCCACTGGGTTTCTGTGTCTGTATGTAAAGAGGACATGGCCATGCCATCGTGAATGGAGATGCCACAAGCAGGATCAGGCTGATGATGGGTTAGATGCCTGGTGGGCAAGTCATGAGTCCATGACCCAGGAGCGGGGCGAACCCTAACAGTAACCACTAACCGTGACCCTGACACTGACTCTGAGACTGCACCAAACCCTAACCCGAACCCTGACCCTGACCCAGACGCTAAAACTGACCGTGATCCCGAACTGAACCCTTAATCTGAACCTGAGCCTGACACTGACCTTGTCCGGATCCTGGACCTAAAACTAACTCTGGAATAACCTAGCTATGAATCATCCCTAACCATGACCCTGACCCTGACCCTAAACCTAATACTGACCTTGAACTAACCCTGACCCTAACTGAACCCTGTCCGTGACTGTGTGCCTGACCCTAAAACTAACACTAAGGTAACCCTAACCCTGACCCTTATATGGACCTTGAACCTAAACCGAACACTGACCCTGACCCTAACACTAACCACTACCATAAACCAAACCCTCACCCTGACCATACGCAGTCTAACCCTAACCCTCACGTTAACACTACTTCTAACTCTAACCCTAACCCCATCCCAAATTTTCCCATAAACCTAACTGTGAACCTGAACCGAACATAAAGCAAAGCCTGAACCTAAATCTGACACTGGCCCACCTTCACCTGACCCTGACCCTGACCCTAATCCTAACCATGACCTTAACACTGACCACTACATAACCCTGTCCCTGACCCGAATGTGGACTTTAACCAATACCTGATCCTGACGCTAAACCTGACACTGGCCCTAAACTTCACCATGACCCTGACCCAGGCCATTACCATCAACCTAATCCTGACCCTAACAGTGACCCTGATCCAAACCTAACACTAATCCTGAGACTGAATGTGAGCCTGATCCTAACTCTACCCCTAAAAACGTAACCCTAACCCTGACAGTACCACCACGGGTCCTTCGCTGATCCTATCGCTGAACCTAACCCTAACACTATACTCTAACCCTTCCTCGAACCCTGACCCTAAACATGTCTAACCCTAACCCTCAACCTAACTCTAACCCTAACACTAATCCTAAACTTTAACAATAACCCTTACCCTATACCTGCCTATGATCATAACCCTAACCCTGAACTTTGCCTCTACCAGAACCTGACCCTAAACCTAACCCTGGCCCTGACCCTAAACCTAACCATGACACTAACACTGACCACTACATAACCTTGTCCCTAACCCAAATGTGGACTTTGAACCAATACCTGATCCTGACCCTAAACCTGACACTGGCTCTAAACTTCACCCTGACCCTGACCCAGGCCATGATCATAAACCTAACCCTGAGCCTAATAGTGATCCCGACCCTGACCTGAACACTAAACCTGAGACTGGCTGTTAGCCTACCCTACTCTAACCGTAAATGTAACACTGACCCTGACACTAACGCGGGCCCTACCCCGAATCCTATTGCTGAAACTAACCCTAACACTAACCCCTAACCCCTAACCTACCACGGACCCTGACCCTAACAAGTTCAAACCCTAACCATCAACCTAACGCTAACCCTAACACTAACGCTGAACTTTAACAATAACCCTGACCCTAGCTGACTATGATCATAACCCGAACCCTGAACATTGCATATACCAGACACTGACCCTAAACCTAACCCTGAACTTTGCTATTAGAGACCCTGATCCTAATCCTGACCCTGGCCCTGACCCTAAACCTAACCATGACCCTAACAATGACCACTACATAACCCTGTCCCTGACCCAAATGTGGACTTTAAACCAATACCTGATCCTGACCGTAAACCTGACACTGGCCCTAGACTTCACCCTGACCCTGAGAAAGGCAAACCATAAACCTAACCCTGACCATAACAGTGACCCTGACCCTGACCCTAACAATCATGACCCTGAATGTGAGCCTGAACCTAACTCTAACCCTTAACATAACCTTGAATCTGACACTAACACGGGTCCTGACCCAAAACCTAACGCTGAACGTAACCCTAAAACTAACCCCTAACATTATCCCTGACTCTGACCCTAACCCGGTCTAACCCTAACCCTCAAACTACCTCTAAGCCTTACTCTAACCCCACTTTAACAATAATCCTGACCCTCTCCCTGACCCTGATCATAACCCTAACTCTGAACTTTGCCTATGTCAGACCTTAACCTTAAAGCTGACCCTGGCCTTGACCTTAATACTGACCCTAACCCTGACTGTAAACCTAACTCTGACCCAATCCGTGATCCTGAACAGATTAGTAACCCTAAAGCTAACCCTGATCCTGAACCTACTCATAAAACAGAACCTAAACATAAAGCTGACCTTACCATAACCATAAACCTAATCCTGACCCTGACCCTAACCCTGACACTAAACTAGTCCCAAACCTAACCCTGACCCTGACATGAACCTTGCCCCCAAAACAACACTTGAACCTGACCCTAAATCTGACCATGACCCTGAACCTGACCCTTAACCTAACCGTCACCCTTACACTGACCCTGACCCTGACTCTGACAGTAATGGTAACCCTGACCCTATTGTGAGCCTGACCCTAAACCTAACCATGAACCTAACCCTAACCCTGACCCCTACCCTAACCCTAACACTAACCCTGACCCCAACGATGTCTCACCCTAACCCTAACCCTAAGTCTCTCGCTAACACTAACCCTAACCCTAACCCTAACCCTAACCTTAACTCGGTCTGAACCCATCTCTGTTCCCAGAAGCGGGGACAATAGTTGCATCCAGGACTCCCAGGGGATGGGATTGGCTGTGTGGCGGTCACTGGATGAACAGGGCATGGAGTGGTGGGTGAGCCTTGAGCAGCTAGGGGATGGGCACGCTCAGGGTGCTCTGGTGGGAGCAGAAAGTTTGGTAAGGAGCCCCCATTCAATGGTGACCTCACTTCACTGACGACAGAGCCCAACGGAATTAGAATCCACGTATCCAGGCACCCCATTACAGAGAAAACCCCCCTGCCCAGCTCATTTCTAGGCACATCCTAAAGGAAGCGACATGTTCTTCTGCTGTACTGAAGCCCTGAGGATGCAGGGAGAAGAGAGCTCACCCACCATACACGTCCCCTCACTGGCAGGTCATATCAGGCTTCCCCAACGCCTCAGGCCCTTTGGCCAATAAAATCAAAAGGTGACACCAGGGGCCTCAGAGTCAGAGAGTCCCACACCTTTTAATTGAGCGGTATAGCTCTAAGTCTCCTCCCCATGTGTGTGTGTGTGTGTGTGTGTGTGTGTGTGTGTGCCTCTGGGTGTCTGTGGCTCTGTGTGTAAAGAGGACCTGGCCATGCCATCGTGGGTGAAGATGTCCCAAGCGGGAGCAGGCTGATGAGGGGTTAGATGCCTGGTGGGCAGGTCATGTTTACATCCCAGTGTAATGCTGGCTAAGTGGGATCGGGTGTGGGGTCTACAGCCTTCTGCCCAGGGTTTTTCCTGAGAACCTAAAGGGAGGGGACAATGAACCAGGAGCGGGGAGAACCCTAACAGTAACCACTGACCCTGACCCTGAACTGTGAGCCTGCCCCAAACCCTAACCCGAGCCCTGACCCTGACCCTGACCCTAACCCTGACCGTGATCCTGACCTGAACCCTAAACCTAAACCTAAGCCTGATGCTGACCCTGATCCGGACCCTGAACCTAAACCTAAGTCTGAGATAACCTAACTATGACTCATCCCTAAACAGGACCCTGACCTGACCCTAATCCTAATCCTGACACAGACCTAACCCTGAGCCTAACCCTAACCCTGACCCTGACTGTGTGCCTGACCCTAAACCTAAACCTAAAGGTAACCCTAACACTGACCCTAATATGGACCCTGTACCCAAACCGAACACTGACCCTGACCCTAACACTAAACCCTACCCTAAACCAAACCCTTAACCTGACCTTACCCTGTCTAACCCTAACCCTCATGATAACACTACTTCTAAATCTAACCCCAACCCCATCCCAAACTTTTCCCCTAAACCTAACTGTGAACCTGAACCGAACATAAAGCAAAGACTGAACCTAAACCTGACCCTGGCCCTGACCTTCACCTGACCCTGACCCTGCCCCTAATCCTAACCATGACCTTAACACTGGCCACTACATAACCCTGTCCCTGACCCGAATGTGGACTTTAACCAATACCTGATCCTGACGCTAAACCTGACACTGGCCCTAAACTTCACCATGACCCTGACCCAGGCCATGACCATCAACCTAACCCTGACCCTAACAGTGACCCTGACCCACACCTAACACTAACCCTGAGACTGAATGTGAGCCTGACCCTAACTATACCCCTAAACGTAACCTTAACCCTGACACTACCACGGGTCTTCCGCTGATCCTATCGCTGAACCTCACCCTAACAATATACTCTAACCCTTCCTCGGACCCTGACCCTAAACATGTCTAACCCTAACCCTCAACCTAACTCTAACCCTAACACTAATCCTAAATTTTAACAATAACCCTTACCCTATACCTGCCTATGATCATAACCCTAACCCTGAACTTTGCCTCTACCAGACCCTGACCCTAAACCTGACCCTGGCCCTGACCCTAAGCCTAACCATGACACTAACACTTACCACTACAAAACCTTGTCCCTAACCCAAATGTGGACGTTGAACCAATACCTGATCCTGAGCCTAAACCTGACACTGGCTCTAAACTTCACCCAGACCCTGACCCAGGCCATGATCATAAACCTAACCCTGAGCCTAATAGTGAACCCCACCCTGACCTGAACACTAAACCTGAGCCTGGCTGTTAGCCTACCCTACTCTAACCGTAAATGTAACACTGACCCTGACACTAACGCGGGCCCTACCCCGAATCCTATTGCTGAAACTAACCCTAACACTAACCCCTAACCTACCACGGACCCTGACCCTAACAAGTTCAAACCCTAACCATCAACCTAACGCTAACCCTAACACTAACGCTGAACTTTAACAATAACCCTGACCCTAGCTGACTATGATCATAACCCGAACCCTGAACTTTGCCTATACCAGACACGGACCCTAAACCTAACCCTGAACTTTGCTATTAGAGACCCTGATCCTAATCCTGACCCTGGCCCTGACCCTAAACCTAACCATGACCCTAACAATGACCACTACATAACCCTGTCCCTGACCCGAATGTGGACTTTAAACCAATACCTGATCCTGACCGTAAACCTGACACTGGCCCTAGACTTCACCCTGACCCTGAGAAAGGCAAACCATAAACCTAACCCTGACCATAACAGTGACCCTGACCCTGACCCTAACAATCATGACCCTGAATGTGAGCCTGAACCTAACTCTAACCCTTAACATAACCCTGAATCTGACACTAACACGGGCCCTGACCCAAAACCTAACGCTGAACCTAACCCTAAAACTAACCCCTAACATTATCCCTGACTCTGACCCTAACCCGGTCTAACCCTAACCCTCAAACTACCTCTAAGCCTCACTCTAACCCCACTTTAACAATAATCCTGACCCTCTCCCTGACCCTGATCATAACCCTAACTCTGAACTTTGCCTATGTCAGACCTTAACCTTAAACCTGACCCTGGCCTTGACCTTAATACTGACCCTAACCCTGACTGTAAACCTAACTCTGACCCAATCCGTGAGCCTGAACAGATTAGTAACCCCTAAAGCTAACCCTGATCCTGAACCTACTCATAAAACAGAACCTAAACATAAAGCTGACCTTACCATAACCATAAACCTAATCCTGACCCTGACCCTAACCCTGACACTAAACTAGTCCCAAACCTAACCCTGACCCTGACATGAACCTTGCCCCCAAAACAAAACTTGAACCTGACCCTAAATCTGACCATGACCCTGAACCTGACCCTTAACCTAACCGTCACCCTAACACTGACCCTGACGCTGACTCTGACAGTAATGGTAACCCTGACCCTATTGTGAGCCTGACCCTAAACCTAACCATGAACCTAACCCTAACCCTGACCCCTACCCTAACCCTAACACTAACCCTGACCCCAACGATGTCTCACCCTAACCCTAACCCTAAGTCTCTCGCTAACACTAACCCTAACCCTAACCCTAACCCTAACCTTAACTCGGTCTGAACCCATCTCTGTTCCCAGAAGCGGGGACAATAGTTGCATCCAGGACTCCCAGGGGCTGGGATTGGCTGTGTGGGGGTCACTGGATGAACAGGGCATGGAGTGGTGGGTGAGCCTTGAGCAGCTAGGGGATGGGCACGCTCTCAGGGTGCTCTGGTGGGAGCAGAAAGTTTGGTAAGGAGCCCCCATTCAATGGTGACCTCACTTCCCTGACGACAGAGCCCAACGGAATTAGAATCCACGTATCCAGGCACCCCATTACAGAGAAAAACCCCCCTGCCCAGCTCATTTCTAGGCACATCCTAAAGGAAGCGACATGTTCTTCTGCTGTACTGAAGCCCTGAGGATGCAGGGAGAAGAGAGCTCACCCACCATACACGTCCCCTCACTGGCAGGTCATATCAGGCTTCCCCAACGCCTCAGGCCCTTTGGCAAATAAAATCAAAAGGTGACACCAGGGGGCTCAGAGTCAGAGAGTCCCACACCTTTTAATTGAGCGGTATAGCTCTAAGTCTCCTCCCCATGTGTGTGTGTGTGTGTGTGTGTGTGTGTGTGTGTGTGTGTGTGCCTCTGGGTGTCTGTGGCTCTGTGTGTAAAGAGGACCTGGCCATGCCATCGTGGGTGAAGATGTCCCAAGCAGGAGCAGGCTGATGAGGGGTTAGATGCCTGGTGGGCAGGTCATGTTTACATCCCAGTGTAATGCTGGCTAAGTGGGATCGGGTGTGGGGTCTACAGCCTTCTGCCCAGGGTTTTTCCTGAGAACCTAAAGGGAGGGGACAATGAACCAGGAGCGGGGAGAACCCTAACAGTAACCACTGACCCTGACCCTGAACTGTGAGCCTGCCCCAAACCCTAACCCGAGCCCTGACCCTGACCCTGACCCTAACCCTGACCGTGATCCTGACCTGAACCCTAAACCTAAACCTAAGCCTGATGCTGACCCTGATCCGGACCCTGAACCTAAACCTAAGTCTGAGATAACCTAACTATGACTCATCCCTAAACAGGACCCTGACCTGACCCTAATCCTAATCCTGACACTGACCTAAACCTGACCCTAACCCTAACCCTAACCCTGACCCTGACTGGGTGCCTGACCCTAAACCTAAACCTAAAGGTAACCCTAACACTGACCCTAATATGGACCCTGTACCCAAACCGAACACTGACCCTGACCCTAACACTAAACCCTACCCTAAAACCAAACCCTCAACCTGACCTTACCCTGTCTAACCCTAACCCTCACGATAACACTACTTCTAACTCTAACCCCAACCCCATCCCAAACTTTTCCCCTAAACCTAACTGTGAACCTGAACCGAACATAAAGCAAAGACTGAACCTAAACCTGACCCTGGCCCTGACCTTCACCTGACCCTGACCCTGACCCTAATCCTAACCATGACCTTAACACTGACCACTACATAACCCTGTCCCTGACCCGAATGTGGACTTTAACCAATACCTGATCCTGACGCTAAACCTGACACTGGCCCTAAACTTCACCATGACCCTGACCCAGGCCATGACCATCAACCTAACCCTGACCCTAACAGTGACCCTGACCCAAACCTAACACTAACCCTGAGACTGAATGTGAGCCTGACCCTAACTCTACCCCTAAACGTAACCTTAACCCTGACACTACCACGGGTCCTCCGCTGATCCTATCGCTGAACCTAACCCTAACACTATACTCTAACCCTTCCTCGAACCCTGACCCTAAACATGTCTAACCCTAACCCTCAACCTAACTCTAACCCTAACACTAATCCTAAACTTTAACAATAACCCTTACCCTATACCTGCCTATGATCATAACCCTAACCCTGAACTTTGCCTCTACCAGACCCTGACCCTAAACCTGACCCTGGCCCTGACCCTAAACCTAACCATGACACTAACACTGACCACTACAAAAACCTTGTCCCTAACCCAAATGTGGACTTTGAACCAATACCTGATCCTGACCCTAAACCTGACACTGGCTCTAAACTTCACCCTGACCCTGACCCAGGCCATGATCATAAACCTAACCCTGAGCCTAATAGTGATCCCGACCCTGACCTGAACACTAAACCTGAGCCTGGCTGTTAGCCTACCCTACTCTAACCGTAAATGTAACACTGACCCTGACACTAACGCGGGCCCTACCCCCGAATCCTATTGCTGAAACTAACCCTAACACTAACCCCTAACCTACCACGGACCCTGACCCTAACAAGTTCAAACCCTAACCATCAACCTAACGCTAACCCTAACACTAACGCTGAACTTTAACAATAACCCTGACCCTAGCTGACTATGATCATAACCCGAACCCTGAACTTTGCCTATACCAGACACGGACCCTAAACCTAACCCTGAACTTTGCTATTAGAGACCCTGATCCTAATCCTGACCCTGGCCCTGACCCTAAACCTAACCATGACCCTAACAATGACCACTACATAACCCTGTCCCTGACCCGAATGTGGACTTTAAACCAATACCTGATCCTGACCGTAAACCTGACACTGGCCCTAGACTTCACCCTGACCCTGAGAAAGGCAAACCATAAACCTAACCCTGACCATAACAGTGACCCTGACCCTGACCCTAACAATCATGACCCTGAATGTGAGCCTGAACCTAATTCTAACCCTTAACATAACCCTGAATCTGACACTAACACGGGCCCTGACCCAAAACCTAACGCTGAACCTAACCCTAAAACTAACCTCTAACAGTATCCCTGACTCTGACCCTAAACCGGTCTAACCCTAACCCTCAAACTACCTCTAAGCCTCACTCTAACCCCACTTTAACAATAATCCTGACCCTCTCCCTGACCCTGATCATAACCCTAAATCTGAACTTTGCCTATGTCAGACCTTAACCTTAAACCTGACCCTGGCCTTGACCTTAATACTGACCCTAACCCTGACTTTAAACCTAACTCTGACCCAATCCGTGAGCCTGAACAGATTAGTAACCGTAAAGCTAACCCTGATCCTGAACCTACTCATAAAACAGAACCTAAACATAAAGCTGACCTTACCATAACCATAAACCTAATCCTGACCCTGACCCTAACCCTGACACTAAACTAGTCCCAAACCTAACCCTGACCCTGACATAAACCTTGCCCCCAAAACAAAACTTGAACCTGACCCTAAATCTGACCATGACCCTGAACCTGACCCTTAACCTAACCCTCACCCTAACACTGACCCTGACGCTGACTCTGACAGTAATGGTAACCCTGACCCTATTGTGAGCCTGACCCTAAACCTAACCATGAACCTAACCCTAACCCTGACCCCTACCCTAACCCTAACACTAACCCTGACCCCAACGATGTCTCACCCTAACCCTAACCCTAAGTCTCTCGCTAACACTAACCCTAACCCTAACCCTAACCCTAACCCTAACCTTAACTCGGTCTGAACCCATCTCTGTTCCCAGAAGCGGGGACAATAGTTGCATCCAGGACTCCCAGGGGCTGGGATTGGCTGTGGGGGGGTCACTGGATGAACAGGGCATGGAGTGGTGGGTGAGCCTTGAGCAGCTAGGGGATGGGCACACTCAGGGTGCTCTGGTGGGAGCAGAAAGTTTGGTAAGGAGCCCCCATTCAATGGTGACCTCACTTCCCTGACGACAGAGCCCAACGGAATTAGAATCCACGTATCCAGGCACCCCATTACAGAGAAAACCCCCCCTGCCCAGCTCATTTCTAGGCACATCCTAAAGGAAGCGACATGTTCTTCTGCTGTGTACTGAAGCCCTGAGGATGCAGGGAGAAGAGAGCTCACCCACCATACACGTCCCCTCACTGGCAGGTCATATCAGGCTTCCCCAACGCCTCAGGCCCTTTGGCAAATAAAATCAAAAGGTGACACCAGGGGGCTCAGAGTCAGAGAGTCCCACACCTTTTAATTGAGCGGTATAGCTCTAAGTCTCCTCCCCATGTGTGTGTGTGTGTGTGTGTGTGTGTGTGTGTGTGTGTGTGCCTCTGGGTGTCTGTGGCTCTGTGTGTAAAGAGGACCTGGCCATGCCATCGTGGGTGAAGATGTCCCAAGCAGGAGCAGGCTGATGAGGGGTTAGATGCCTGGTGGGCAGGTCATGTTTACATCCCAGTGTAATGCTGGCTAAGTGGGATCGGGTGTGGGGTCTACAGCCTTCTGCCCAGGGTTTTTCCTGAGAACCTAAAGGGAGGGGACAATGAACCAGGAGCGGGGAGAACCCTAACAGTAACCACTGACCCTGACCCTGAACTGTGAGCCTGCCCCAAACCCTAACCCGAGCCCTGACCCTGACCCTGACCCTAACCCTGACCGTGATCCTGACCTGAACCCTAAACCTAAACCTAAGCCTGATGCTGACCCTGATCCGGACCCTGAACCTAAACCTAAGTCTGAGATAACCTAACTATGACTCATCCCTAAACAGGACCCTGACCTGACCCTAATCCTAATCCTGACACTGACCTAACCCTGACCCTAACCCTAACCCTGACCCTGACTGTGTGCCTGACCCTAAACCTAAACCTAAAGGTAACCCTAACACTGACCCTAATATGGACCCTGTACCCAAACCGAACACTGACCCTGACCCTAACACTAAACCCTACCCTAAACCAAACCCTCAACCTGACCTTACCCTGTCTAACCCTAACCCTCACGATAACACTACTTCTAACTCTAACCCCAACCCCATCCCAAACTTTTCCCCTAAACCTAACTGTGAACCTGAACCGAACATAAAGCAAAGACTGAACCTAAACCTGACCCTGGCCCTGACCTTCACCTGACCCTGACCCTGACCCTAATCCTAACCATGACCTTAACACTGACCACTACATAACCCTGTCCCTGACCCGAATGTGGACTTTAACCAATACCTGATCCTGACGCTAAACCTGACACTGGCCCTAAACTTCACCATGACCCTGACCCAGGCCATGACCATCAACCTAACCCTGACCCTAACAGTGACCCTGACCCAAACCTAACACTAACCCTGAGACTGAATGTGAGCCTGACCCTAACTCTACCCCTAAACGTAACCTTAACCCTGACACTACCACGGGTCCTCCGCTGATCCTATCGCTGAACCTAACCCTAACACTATACTCTAACCCTTCCTCGAACCCTGACCCTAAACATGTCTAACCCTAACCCTCAACCTAACTCTAACCCTAACACTAATCCTAAACTTTAACAATAACCCCTTACCCTATACCTGCCTATGATCATAACCCTAACCCTGAACTTTGCCTCTACCAGACCCTGACCCTAAACCTGACCCTGGCCCTGACCCTAAACCTAACCATGACACTAACACTGACCACTACAAAACCTTGTCCCTAACCCAAATGTGGACTTTGAACCAATACCTGATCCTGACCCTAAACCTGACACTGGCTCTAAACTTCACCCTGACCCTGACCCAGGCCATGATCATAAACCTAACCCTGAGCCTAATAGTGATCCCGACCCTGACCTGAACACTAAACCTGAGCCTGGCTGTTAGCCTACCCTACTCTAACCGTAAATGTAACACTGACCCTGACACTAACGCGGGCCCTACCCCGAATCCTATTGCTGAAACTAACCCTAACACTAACCCCTAACCTACCACGGACCCTGACCCTAACAAGTTCAAACCCTAACCATCAACCTAACGCTAACCCTAACACTAACGCTGAACTTTAACAATAACCCTGACCCTAGCTGACTATGATCATAACCCGAACCCTGAACTTTGCCTATACCAGACACGGACCCTAAACCTAACCCTGAACTTTGCTATTAGAGACCCTGATCCTAATCCTGACCCTGGCCCTGACCCTAAACCTAACCATGACCCTAACAATGACCACTACATAACCCTGTCCCTGACCCGAATGTGGACTTTAAACCAATACCTGATCCTGACCGTAAACCTGACACTGGCCCTAGACTTCAACCTGACCCTGAGAAAGGCAAACCATAAACCTAACCCTGACCATAACAGTGACCCTGACCCTGACCCTAACAATCATGACCCTGAATGTGAGCCTGAACCTAACTCTAACCCTTAACATAACCCTGAATCTGACACTAACACGGGCCCTGACCCAAAACCTAACGCTGAACCTAACCCTAAAACTAACCCCTAACATTATCCCTGACTCTGACCCTAACCCGGTCTAACCCTAACCCTCAAACTACCTCTAAGCCTCACTCTAACCCCACTTTAACAATAATCCTGACCCTCTCCCTGACCCTGATCATAACCCTAACTCTGAACTTTGCCTATGTCAGACCTTAACCTTAAACCTGACCCTGGCCTTGACCTTAATACTGACCCTAACCCTGACTGTAAACCTAACTCTGACCCAATCCGTGAGCCTGAACAGATTAGTAACCCTAAAGCTAACCCTGATCCTGAACCTACTCATAAAACAGAACCTAAACATAAAGCTGACCTTACCATAACCATAAACCTAATCCTGACCCTGACCCTAACCCTGACACTAAACTAGTCCCAAACCTAACCCTGACCCTGACATGAAACCTTGCCCCCAAAACAAAACTTGAACCTGACCCTAAATCTGACCATGACCCTGAACCTGACCCTTAACCTAACCTAACCGTCACCCTAACACTGACCCTGACCCTGACTCTGACAGTAATGGTAACCCTGACCCTATTGTGAGCCTGACCCTAAACCTAACCATGAACCTAACCCTAACCCTGACCCCTACCCTAACCCTAACACTAACCCTGACCCCAACGATGTCTCACCCTAACCCTAACCCTAAGTCTCTCGCTAACACTAACCCTAACCCTAACCCTAACCCTAACCTTAACTCGGTCTGAACCCATCTCTGTTCCCAGAAGCGGGGACAATAGTTGCATCCAGGACTCCCAGGGGCTGGGATTGGCTGTGTGGGGGTCACTGGATGAACAGGGCATGGAGTGGTGGGTGAGCCTTGAGCAGCTAGGGGATGGGCACGCTCAGGGTGCTCTGGTGGGAGCAGAAAGTTTGGTAAGGAGCCCCCATTCAATGGTGACCTCACTTCCCTGACGACAGAGCCCAACGGAATTAGAATCCACGTATCCAGGCACCCCATTACAGAGAAAACCCCCCTGCCCAGCTCATTTCTAGGCACATCCTAAAGGAAGCGACATGTTCTTCTGCTGTACTGAAGCCCTGAGGATGCAGGGAGAAGAGAGCTCACCCACCATACACGTCCCCTCACTGGCAGGTCATATCAGGCTTCCCCAACGCCTCAGGCCCTTTGGCAAATAAAATCAAAAAGGTGACACCAGGGGGCTCAGAGTCAGAGAGTCCCACACCTTTTAATTGAGCGGTATAGCTCTAAGTCTCCTCCCCATGTGTGTGTGTGTGTGTGTGTGTGTGTGTGTGTGCCTCTGGGTGTCTGTGGCTCTGTGTGTAAAGAGGACCTGGCCATGCCATCGTGGGTGAAGATGTCCCAAGCAGGAGCAGGCTGATGAGGGGTTAGATGCCTGGTGGGCAGGTCATGTTTACATCCCAGTGTAATGCTGGCTAAGTGGGATCGGGTGTGGGGTCTACAGCCTTCTGCCCAGGGTTTTTCCTGAGAACCTAAAGGGAGGGGACAATGAACCAGGAGCGGGGAGAACCCTAACAGTAACCACTGACCCTGACCCTGAACTGTGAGCCTGCCCCAAACCCTAACCCGAGCCCTGACCCTGACCCTGACCCTAACCCTGACCGTGATCCTGACCTGAACCCTAAACCTAAACCTAAGCCTGATGCTGACCCTGATCCGGACCCTGAACCTAAACCTAAGTCTGAGATAACCTAACTATGACTCATCCCTAAACAGGACCCTGACCTGACCCTAATCCTAATCCTGACACTGACCTAACCCTGACCCTAACCCTAACCCTGACCCTGACTGTGTGCCTGACCCTAAACCTAAACCTAAAGGTAACCCTAACACTGACCCTAATATGGACCCTGTACCCAAACCGAACACTGACCCTGACCCTAACACTAAACCCTACCCTAAACCAAACCCTCAACCTGACCTTACCCTGTCTAACCCTAACCCTCACGATAACACTACTTCTAACTCTAACCCCAACCCCATCCCAAACTTTTCCCCTAAACCTAACTGTGAACCTGAACCGAACATAAAGCAAAGACTGAACCTAAACCTGACCCTGGCCCTGACCTTCACCTGACCCTGACCCTGACCCTAATCCTAACCATGACCTTAACACTGACCACTACATAACCCTGTCCCTGACCCGAATGTGGACTTTAACCAATACCTGATCCTGACGCTAAACCTGACACTGGCCCTAAACTTCACCATGACCCTGACCCAGGCCATGACCATCAACCTAACCCTGACCCTAACAGTGACCCTGACCCAAACCTAACACTAACCCTGAGACTGAATGTGAGCCTGACCCTAACTCTACTACCCCTAAACGTAACCTTAACCCTGACACTACCACGGGTCCTCCGCTGATCCTATCGCTGAACCTAACCCTAACACTATACTCTAACCCTTCCTCGAACCCTGACCCTAAACATGTCTAACCCTAACCCTCAACCTAACTCTAACCCTAACACTAATCCTAAACTTTAACAATAACCCTTACCCTATACCTGCCTATGATCATAACCCTAACCCTGAACTTTGCCTCTACCAGACCCTGACCCTAAACCTGACCCTGGCCCTGACCCTAAACCTAACCATGACACTAACACTGACCACTACAAAACCTTGTCCCTAACCCAAATGTGGACTTTGAACCAATACCTGATCCTGACCCTAAACCTGACACTGGCTCTAAACTTCACCCTGACCCTGACCCAGGCCATGATCATAAACCTAACCCTGAGCCTAATAGTGATCCCGACCCTGACCTGAACACTAAACCTGAGCCTGGCTGTTAGCCTACCCTACTCTAACCGTAAATGTAACACTGACCCTGACACTAACGCGGGCCCTACCCCCCCGAATCCTATTGCTGAAACTAACCCTAACACTAACCCCTAACCTACCACGGACCCTGACCCTAACAAGTTCAAACCCTAACCATCAACCTAACGCTAACCCTAACACTAACGCTGAACTTTAACAATAACCCTGACCCTAGCTGACTATGATCATAACCCGAACCCTGAACTTTGCCTATACCAGACACGGACCCTAAACCTAACCCTGAACTTTGCTATTAGAGACCCTGATCCTAATCCTGACCCTGGCCCTGACCCTAAACCTAACCATGACCCTAACAATGACCACTACATAACCCTGTCCCTGACCCGAATGTGGACTTTAAACCAATACCTGATCCTGACCGTAAACCTGACACTGGCCCTAGACTTCACCCTGACCCTGAGAAAGGCAAACCATAAACCTAACCCTGACCATAACAGTGACCCTGACCCTGACCCTAACAATCATGACCCTGAATGTGAGCCTGAACCTAACTCTAACCCTTAACATAACCCTGAATCTGACACTAACACGGGCCCTGACCCAAAACCTAACGCTGAACCTAACCCTAAAACTAACCCCTAACATTATCCCTGACTCTGACCCTAACCCGGTCTAACCCTAACCCTCAAACTACCTCTAAGCCTCACTCTAACCCCACTTTAACAATAATCCTGACCCTCTCCCTGACCCTGATCATAACCCTAACTCTGAACTTTGCCTATGTCAGACCTTAACCTTAAACCTGACCCTGGCCTTGACCTTAATACTGACCCTAACCCTGACTGTAAACCTAACTCTGACCCAATCCGTGAGCCTGAACAGATTAGTAACCCTAAAGCTAACCCTGATCCTGAACCTACTCATAAAACAGAACCTAAACATAAAGCTGACCTTACCATAACCATAAACCTAATCCTGACCCTGACCCTAACCCTGACACTAAACTAGTCCCAAACCTAACCCTGACCCTGACATGAACCTTGCCCCCAAAACAAAACTTGAACCTGACCCTAAATCTGACCATGACCCTGAACCTGACCCTTAACCTAACCGTCACCCTAACACTGACCCTGACCCTGACTCTGACAGTAATGGTAACCCTGACCCTATTGTGAGCCTGACCCTAAACCTAACCATGAACCTAACCCTAACCCTGACCCCTACCCTAACCCTAACACTAACCCTGACCCCAACGATGTCTCACCCTAACCCTAACCCTAAGTCTCTCGCTAACACTAACCCTAACCCTAACCCTAACCCTAACCTTAACTCGGTCTGAACCCATCTCTGTTCCCAGAAGCGGGGACAATAGTTGCATCCAGGACTCCCAGGGGCTGGGATTGGCTGTGTGGGGGTCACTGGATGAACAGGGCATGGAGTGGTGGGTGAGCCTTGAGCAGCTAGGGGATGGGCACGCTCAGGGTGCTCTGGTGGGAGCAGAAAGTTTGGTAAGGAGCCCCCATTCAATGGTGACCTCACTTCCCTGACGACAGAGCCCAACGGAATTAGAATCCACGTATCCAGGCACCCCATTACAGAGAAAACCCCCCTGCCCAGCTCATTTCTAGGCACATCCTAAAGGAAGCGACATGTTCTTCTGCTGTACTGAAGCCCTGAGGATGCAGGGAGAAGAGAGCTCACCCACCATACACGTCCCCTCACTGGCAGGTCATATCAGGCTTCCCCAACGCCTCAGGCCCTTTGGCAAATAAAATCAAAAGGTGACACCAGGGGGCTCAGAGTCAGAGAGTCCCACACCTTTTAATTGAGCGGTATAGCTCTAAGTCTCCTCCCCCCATGTGTGTGTGTGTGTGTGTGTGTGTGTGTGTGTGTGTGTGTGTGCTCTGGGTGTCTGTGGCTCTGTGTGTAAAGAGGACCTGGCCATGCCATCGTGGGTGAAGATGTCCCAAGCAGGAGCAGGCTGATGAGGGGTTAGATGCCTGGTGGGCAGGTCATGTTTACATCCCAGTGTAATGCTGGCTAAGTGGGATCGGGTGTGGGGTCTACAGCCTTCTGCCCAGGGTTTTTCCTGAGAACCTAAAGGGAGGGGACAATGAACCAGGAGCGGGGAGAACCCTAACAGTAACCACTGACCCTGACCCTGAACTGTGAGCCTGCCCCAAACCCTAACCCGAGCCCTGACCCTGACCCTGACCCTAACCCTGACCGTGATCCTGACCTGAACCCTAAACCTAAACCTAAGCCTGATGCTGACCCTGATCCGGACCCTGAACCTAAACCTACCTAAGTCTGAGATAACCTAACTATGACTCATCCCTAAACAGGACCCTGACCTGACCCTAATCCTAATCCTGACACTGACCTAACCCTGACCCTAACCCTAACCCTGACCCTGACTGTGTGCCTGACCCTAAACCTAAACCTAAAGGTAACCCTAACACTGACCCTAATATGGACCCTGTACCCAAACCGAACACTGACCCTGACCCTAACACTAAACCCTACCCTAAACCAAACCCTCAACCTGACCTTACCCTGTCTAACCCTAACCCTCACGATAACACTACTTCTAACTCTAACCCCAACCCCATCCCAAACTTTTCCCCTAAACCTAACTGTGAACCTGAACCGAACATAAAGCAAAGACTGAACCTAAACCTGACCCTGGCCCTGACCTTCACCTGACCCTGACCCTGACCCTAATCCTAACCATGACCTTAACACTGACCACTACATAACCCTGTCCCTGACCCGAATGTGGACTTTAACCAATACCTGATCCTGACGCTAAACCTGACACTGGCCCTAAACTTCACCATGACCCTGACCCAGGCCATGACCATCAACCTAACCCTGACCCTAACAGTGACCCTGACCCAAACCTAACACTAACCCTGAGACTGAATGTGAGCCTGACCCTAACTCTACCCCTAAACGTAACCTTAACCCTGACACTACCACGGGTCCTCCGCTGATCCTATCGCTGAACCTAACCCTAACACTATACTCTAACCCTTCCTCGAACCCTGACCCTAAACATGTCTAACCCTAACCCTCAACCTAACTCTAACCCTAACACTAATCCTAAACTTTAACAATAACCCTTACCCTATACCTGCCTATGATCATAACCCTAACCCTGAACTTTGCCTCTACCAGACCCTGACCCTAAACCTGACCCTGGCCCTGACCCTAAACCTAACCATGACACTAACACTGACCACTACAAAACCTTGTCCCTAACCCAAATGTGGACTTTGAACCAATACCTGATCCTGACCCCTAAACCTGACACTGGCTCTAAACTTCACCCTGACCCTGACCCAGGCCATGATCATAAACCTAACCCTGAGCCTAATAGTGATCCCGACCCTGACCTGAACACTAAACCTGAGCCTGGCTGTTAGCCTACCCTACTCTAACCGTAAATGTAACACTGACCCTGACACTAACGCGGGCCCTACCCCGAATCCTATTGCTGAAACTAACCCTAACACTAACCCCTAACCTACCACGGACCCTGACCCTAACAAGTTCAAACCCTAACCATCAACCTAACGCTAACCCTAACACTAACGCTGAACTTTAACAATAACCCTGACCCTAGCTGACTATGATCATAACCCGAACCCTGAACTTTGCCTATACCAGACACGGACCCTAAACCTAACCCTGAACTTTGCTATTAGAGACCCTGATCCTAATCCTGACCCTGGCCCTGACCCTAAACCTAACCATGACCCTAACAATGACCACTACATAACCCTGTCCCTGACCCGAATGTGGACTTTAAACCAATACCTGATCCTGACCGTAAACCTGACACTGGCCCTAGACTTCACCCTGACCCTGAGAAAGGCAAACCATAAACCTAACCCTGACCATAACAGTGACCCTGACCCTGACCCTAACAATCATGACCCTGAATGTGAGCCTGAACCTAACTCTAACCCTTAACATAACCCTGAATCTGACACTAACACGGGCCCTGACCCAAAACCTAACGCTGAACCTAACCCTAAAACTAACCCCTAACATTATCCCTGACTCTGACCCTAACCCGGTCTAACCCTAACCCTCAAACTACCTCTAAGCCTCACTCTAACCCCACTTTAACAATAATCCTGACCCTCTCCCTGACCCTGATCATAACCCTAACTCTGAACTTTGCCTATGTCAGACCTTAACCTTAAACCTGACCCTGGCCTTGACCTTAATACTGACCCTAACCCTGACTGTAAACCTAACTCTGACCCAATCCGTGAGCCTGAACAGATTAGTAACCCTAAAGCTAACCCTGATCCTGAACCTACTCATAAAACAGAACCTAAACATAAAGCTGACCTTACCATAACCATAAACCTAATCCTGACCCTGACCCTAACCCTGACACTAAACTAGTCCCAAACCTAACCCTGACCCTGACATGAACCTTGCCCCCAAAACAAAACTTGAACCTGACCCTAAATCTGACCATGACCCTGAACCTGACCCTTAACCTAACCGTCACCCTAACACTGACCCTGACCCTGACTCTGACAGTAATGGTAACCCTGACCCTATTGTGAGCCTGACCCTAAACCTAACCATGAACCTAACCCTAACCCTGACCCCTACCCTAACCCTAACACTAACCCTGACCCCAACGATGTCTCACCCTAACCCTAACCCTAAGTCTCTCGCTAACACTAACCCTAAACCTAACCCTAACCCTAACCTTAACTCGGTCTGAACCCATCTCTGTTCCCAGAAGCGGGGACAATAGTTGCATCCAGGACTCCCAGGGGCTGGGATTGGCTGTGTGGGGGTCACTGGATGAACAGGGCATGGAGTGGTGGGTGAGCCTTGAGCAGCTAGGGGATGGGCACGCTCAGGGTGCTCTGGTGGGAGCAGAAAGTTTGGTAAGGAGCCCCCATTCAATGGTGACCTCACTTCCCTGACGACAGAGCCCAACGGAATTAGAATCCACGTATCCAGGCACCCCATTACAGAGAAAACCCCCCTGCCCAGCTCATTTCTAGGCACATCCTAAAGGAAGCGACATGTTCTTCTGCTGTACTGAAGCCCTGAGGATGCAGGGAGAAGAGAGCTCACCCACCATACACGTCCCCTCACTGGCAGGTCATATCAGGCTTCCCCAACGCCTCAGGCCCTTTTGCCAATAAAATCAAAAGGTGACACCAGGGGGCTCAGAGTCAGAGAGTCCCACACCTTTTAATTGAGCGGTATAGCTCTAAGTCTCCTCCCCATGTGTGTGTGTGTGTGTGTGTGTGTGTGTGTGTGTGTGTGTGCCTCTGGGTGTCTGTGGCTCTGTGTGTAAAGAGGACCTGGCCATGCCATCGTGGGTGAAGATGTCCCAAGCAGGAGCAGGCTGATGAGGGGTTAGATGCCTGGTGGGCAGGTCATGTTTACATCCCAGTGTAATGCTGGCTAAGTGGGATCGGGTGTGGGGTCTACAGCCTTCTGCCCAGGGTTTTTTTCCTGAGAACCTAAAGGGAGGGGACAATGAACCAGGAGCGGGGAGAACCCTAACAGTAACCACTGACCCTGACCCTGAACTGTGAGCCTGCCCCAAACCCTAACCCGAGCCCTGACCCTGACCCTGACCCTAACCCTGACCGTGATCCTGACCTGAACCCTAAACCTAAACCTAAGCCTGATGCTGACCCTGATCCGGACCCTGAACCTAAACCTAAGTCTGAGATAACCTAACTATGACTCATCCCTAAACAGGACCCTGACCTGACCCTAATCCTAATCCTGACACTGACCTAACCCTGACCCTAACCCTAACCCTGACCCTGACTGTGTGCCTGACCCTAAACCTAAACCTAAAGGTAACCCTAACACTGACCCTAATATGGACCCTGTACCCAAACCGAACACTGACCCTGACCCTAACACTAAAACCCTACCCTAAACCAAACCCTCAACCTGACCTTACCCTGTCTAACCCTAACCCTCACGATAACACTACTTCTAACTCTAACCCCAACCCCATCCCAAACTTTTCCCCTAAACCTAACTGTGAACCTGAACCGAACATAAAGCAAAGACTGAACCTAAACCTGACCCTGGCCCTGACCTTCACCTGACCCTGACCCTGACCCTAATCCTAACCATGACCTTAACACTGACCACTACATAACCCTGTCCCTGACCCGAATGTGGACTTTAACCAATACCTGATCCTGACGCTAAACCTGACACTGGCCCTAAACTTCACCATGACCCTGACCCAGGCCATGACCATCAACCTAACCCTGACCCTAACAGTGACCCTGACCCAAACCTAACACTAACCCTGAGACTGAATGTGAGCCTGACCCTAACTCTACCCCTAAACGTAACCTTAACCCTGACACTACCACGGGTCCTCCGCTGATCCTATCGCTGAACCTAACCCTAACACTATACTCTAACCCTTCCTCGAACCCTGACCCTAAACATGTCTAACCCTAACCCTCAACCTAACTCTAACCCTAACACTAATCCTAAACTTTAACAATAACCCTTACCCTATACCTGCCTATGATCATAACCCTAACCCTGAACTTTGCCTCTACCAGACCCTGACCCTAAACCTGACCCTGGCCCTGACCCTAAACCTAACCATGACACTAACACTGACCACTACAAAACCTTGTCCCTAACCCAAATGTGGACTTTGAACCAATACCTGATCCTGACCCTAAACCTGACACTGGCTCTAAACTTCACCCTGACCCTGACCCAGGCCATGATCATAAACCTAACCCTGAGCCTAATAGTGATCCCGACCCTGACCTGAACACTAAACCTGAGCCTGGCTGTTAGCCTACCCTACTCTAACCGTAAATGTAACACTGACCCTGACACTAACGCGGGCCCTACCCCCGAATCCTATTGCTGAAACTAACCCTAACACTAACCCCTAACCTACCACGGACCCTGACCCTAACAAGTTCAAACCCTAACCATCAACCTAACGCTAACCCTAACACTAACGCTGAACTTTAACAATAACCCTGACCCTAGCTGACTATGATCATAACCCGAACCCTGAACTTTGCCTATACCAGACACGGACCCTAAACCTAACCCTGAACTTTGCTATTAGAGACCCTGATCCTAATCCTGACCCTGGCCCTGACCCTAAACCTAACCATGACCCTAACAATGACCACTACATAACCCTGTCCCTGACCCGAATGTGGACTTTAAACCAATACCTGATCCTGACCGTAAACCTGACACTGGCCCTAGACTTCAACCTGACCCTGAGAAAGGCAAACCATAAACCTAACCCTGACCATAACAGTGACCCTGACCCTGACCCTAACAATCATGACCCTGAATGTGAGCCTGAACCTAACTCTAACCCTTAACATAACCCTGAATCTGACACTAACACGGGCCCTGACCCAAAACCTAACGCTGAACCTAACCCTAAAACTAACCCCTAACATTATCCCTGACTCTGACCCTAACCCGGTCTAACCCTAACCCTCAAACTACCTCTAAGCCTCACTCTAACCCCACTTTAACAATAATCCTGACCCTCTCCCTGACCCTGATCATAACCCTAACTCTGAACTTTGCCTATGTCAGACCTTAACCTTAAACCTGACCCTGGCCTTGACCTTAATACTGACCCTAACCCTGACTGTAAACCTAACTCTGACCCAATCCGTGAGCCTGAACAGATTAGTAACCCTAAAGCTAACCCTGATCCTGAACCTACTCATAAAACAGAACCTAAACATAAAGCTGACCTTACCATAACCATAAACCTAATCCTGACCCTGACCCTAACCCTGACACTAAACTAGTCCCAAACCTAACCCTGACCCTGACATGAACCTTGCCCCCAAAACAAAACTTGAACCTGACCCTAAATCTGACCATGACCCTGAACCTGACCCTTAACCTAACCGTCACCCTAACACTGACCCTGACCCTGACTCTGACAGTAAAGGTAACCCTGACCCTATTGTGAGCCTGACCCTTAACCTAACCATGAACCTAACCCTAACCCTGACGCCTACCCTAACCCTAACACTAACCCTGACCTCAACGATGTCTCACCCTAACCCTAACCCTAAGTCTCTCGCTAACAATAACCCTAACCCTAACCCTAACCCTAACATTAACTCGGTCTGAACCCATCTCTGTTCCCAGATGCGGGGACAATAGTTGCATCCAGGACTCCCAGGGGCTGGGATTGGCTGTGTGGGGGTCACTGGATGAACAGGGCATGGAGTGGTGGGTGAGCCTTGAGCAGCTAGGGATGGGCACGCTCAGGGTGCTCTGTTGGGAGCAGAAGGTTTGGTAAGGAGCCCCCATTCAATGGTGACCTCACTTCCCTGACGACAGGGCCAAACGGAATTAGAATCCAAGTATCCAGGCACCCCATTACAGAGAAAACCCCCCTGCCCAGCTCATTTCTAGGCACATCCTAAAGGAAGTGACATGTTCTTCTGTTGTACTGAAGCCCTGAGGATGCAGGGAGAAGAGAGCTCACCCACCATACACTTCCCCTCACTGGCAGGTCATATCAGGCTTCCCCAACGCCTCAGGCCCTTTGGCAAATAAAATCAAAAGGTGACACCAGGGAGCTCAGAGTCAGAGAGTCCCACACCTTTTAATTGAGCGGTATAGCTCTAAGTCTCCTCCCCATGTGTGTGTGTGTGTGTGTGTGTGTGTGTGTGTGTGTGTGTGCCTCTGGGTGTCTGTGGCTCTGTGTGTAAAGAGGACCTGGCCATGCCATCGTGGGTGAAGATGTCCCAAGCAGGAGCAGGCTGATGAGGGGTTAGATGCCTGGTGGGCAGGTCATGTTTACATCCCAGTGTAATGCTGGCTAAGTGGGATCGGGTGTGGGGTCTACAGCCTTCTGCCCAGGGTTTTTCCTGAGAACCTAAAGGGAGGGGACAATGAACCAGGAGCGGGGAGAACCCTAACAGTAACCACTGACCCTGACCCTGAACTGTGAGCCTGCCCCAAACCCTAACCCGAGCCCTGACCCTGACCCTGACCCTAACCCTGACCGTGATCCTGACCTGAACCCTAAACCTAAACCTAAGCCTGATGCTGACCCTGATCCGGACCCTGAACCTAAACCTAAGTCTGAGATAACCTAACTATGACTCATCCCTAAACAGGACCCTGACCTGACCCTAATCCTAATCCTGACACTGACCTAACCCTGACCCTAACCCTAACCCTGACCCTGACTGTGTGCCTGACCCTAAACCTAAACCTAAAGGTAACCCTAACACTGACCCTAATATGGACCCTGTACCCAAACCGAACACTGACCCTGACCCTAACACTAAACCCTACCCTAAACCAAACCCTCAACCTGACCTTACCCTGTCTAACCCTAACCCTCACGATAACACTACTTCTAACTCTAACCCCCCCAACCCCATCCCAAACTTTTCCCCTAAACCTAACTGTGAACCTGAACCGAACATAAAGCAAAGACTGAACCTAAACCTGACCCTGGCCCTGACCTTCACCTGACCCTGACCCTGACCCTAATCCTAACCATGACCTTAACACTGACCACTACATAACCCTGTCCCTGACCCGAATGTGGACTTTAACCAATACCTGATCCTGACGCTAAACCTGACACTGGCCCTAAACTTCACCATGACCCTGACCCAGGCCATGACCATCAACCTAACCCTGACCCTAACAGTGACCCTGACCCAAACCTAACACTAACCCTGAGACTGAATGTGAGCCTGACCCTAACTCTACCCCTAAACGTAACCTTAACCCTGACACTACCACGGGTCCTCCGCTGATCCTATCGCTGAACCTAACCCTAACACTATACTCTAACCCTTCCTCGAACCCTGACCCTAAACATGTCTAACCCTAACCCTCAACCTAACTCTAACCCTAACACTAATCCTAAACTTTAACAATAACCCTTACCCTATACCTGCCTATGATCATAACCCTAACCCTGAACTTTGCCTCTACCAGACCCTGACCCTAAACCTGACCCTGGCCCTGACCCTAAACCTAACCATGACACTAACACTGACCACTACATAACCTTGTCCCTAACCCAAATGTGGACTTTGAACCAATACCTGATCCTGACCCTAAACCTGACACTGGCTCTAAACTTCACCCTGACCCTGACCCAGGCCATGATCATAAACCTAACCCTGAGCCTAATAGTGATCCCGACCCTGACCTGAACACTAAACCTGAGCCTGGCTGTTAGCCTACCCTACTCTAACCGTAAATGTAACACTGACCCTGACACTAACGCGGGCCCTACCCCGAATCCTATTGCTGAAACTAACCCTAACACTAACCCCTAACCTACCACGGACCCTGACCCTAACAAGTTCAAACCCTAACCATCAACCTAACGCTAACCCTAACACTAACGCTGAACTTTAACAATAACCCTGACCCTAGCTGACTATGATCATAACCCGAACCCTGAACTTTGCCTATACCAGACACGGACCCTAAACCTAACCCTGAACTTTGCTATTAGAGACCCTGATCCTAATCCTGACCCTGGCCCCTGACCCTAAACCTAACCATGACCCTAACAATGACCACTACATAACCCTGTCCCTGACCCGAATGTGGACTTTAAACCAATACCTGATCCTGACCGTAAACCTGACACTGGCCCTAGACTTCACCCTGACCCTGAGAAAGGCAAACCATAAACCTAACCCTGACCATAACAGTGACCCTGACCCTGACCCTAACAATCATGACCCTGAATGTGAGCCTGAACCTAACTCTAACCCTTAACATAACCCTGAATCTGACACTAACACGGGCCCTGACCCAAAACCTAACGCTGAACCTAACCCTAAAACTAACCCCTAACATTATCCCTGACTCTGACCCTAACCCGGTCTAACCCCTAACCCTCAAACTACCTCTAAGCCTTGCTCTAACCCCACTTTAACAATAATCCTGACCCTCTCCCTGACCCTGATCATAACCCTAACTCTGAACTTTGCCTATGTCAGACCTTAACCTTAAACCTGACCCTGGCCTTGACCTTAATACTGACCCTAACCCTGACTGTAAACCTAACTCTGACCCAATCCGTGAGCCTGAACAGATTAGTAACCCTAAAGCTAACCCTGATCCTGAACCTACTCATAAAACAGAACCTAAACATAAAGCTGACCTTACCATAACCATAAACCTAATCCTGACCCTGACCCTAACCCTGACACTAAACTAGTCCCAAACCTAACCCTGACCCTGACATGAACCTTGCCCCCAAAACAAAACTTGAACCTGACCCTAAATCTGACCATGACCCTGAACCTGACCCTTAACCTAACCGTCACCCTAACACTGACCCTGACCCTGACTCTGACAGTAATGGTAACCCTGACCCTAAACCTAACCATGAACCTAACCCTAACCCTGACCCCTACCCTAACCCTAACACTAACCCTGACCCCAACGATGTCTCTCACCCTAACCCTAACCCTAAGTCTCTCGCTAACACTAACCCTAACCCTAACCCTAACCCTAACCTTAACCTCGGGTCTGAACCCATCTCTGTTCCCAGAAGCGGGGACAATAGTTGCATCCAGGACTCCCAGGGGCTGGGATTGGCTGTGTGGGGGTCACTGGATGAACAGGGCATGGAGTCTTGGGTGAGCCTTGAGCAGCTAGGGGATGGGCACGCTCAGGGTGCTCTGGTGGGAGCAGAAAGTTTGGTAAGGAGCCCCCATTCAATGGTGACCTCACTTCCCTGACGACAGAGCCCAACGGAATTAGAATCCACGTATCCAGGCACCCCATTACAGAGAAAACCCCCCCTGCCCAGCTCATTTCTAGGCACATCCTAAAGGAAGCGACATGTTCTTCTGCTGTACTGAAGCCCTGAGGATGCAGGGAGAAGAGAGCTCACCCACCATACACGTCCCCTCACTGGCAGGTCATATCAGGCTTCCCCAACGCCTCAGGCCCTTTGGCAAATAAAATCAAAAGGTGACACCAGGGGGCTCAGAGTCAGAGAGTCCCACACCTTTTTAATTGAGCGGTATAGCTCTAAGTCTCCTCCCCATGTGTGTGTGTGTGTGTGTGTGTGTGTGTGTGTGTGTGTGCCTCTGGGTGTCTGTGGCTCTGTGTGTAAAGAGGACCTGGCCATGCCATCGTGGGTGAAGATGTCCCAAGCAGGAGCAGGCTGATGAGGGGTTAGATGCCTGGTGGGCAGGTCATGTTTACATCCCAGTGTAATGCTGGCTAAGTGGGATCGGGTGTGGGGTCTACAGCCTTCTGCCCAGGGTTTTTCCTGAGAACCTAAAGGGAGGGGACAATGAACCAGGAGCGGGGAGAACCCTAACAGTAACCACTGACCCTGACCCTGAACTGTGAGCCTGCCCCAAACCCTAACCCGAGCCCTGACCCTGACCCTGACCCTAACCCTGACCGTGATCCTGACCTGAACCCTAAACCTAAACCTAAGCCTGATGCTGACCCTGATCCGGACCCTGAACCTAAACCTAAGTCTGAGATAACCTAACTATGACTCATCCCTAAACAGGACCCTGACCTGACCCTAATCCTAATCCTGACACTGACCTAACCCTGACCCTAACCCTAACCCTGACCCTGACTGTGTGCCTGACCCTAAACCTAAACCTAAAGGTAACCCTAACACTGACCCTAATATGGACCCTGTGTACCAAAACCGAACACTGACCCTGACCCTAACACTAAACCCTACCCTAAACCAAACCCTCAACCTGACCTTACCCTGTCTAACCCTAACCCTCACGATAACACTACTTCTAACTCTAACCCCAACCCCATCCCAAACTTTTCCCCTAAACCTAACTGTGAACCTGAACCGAACATAAAGCAAAGACTGAACCTAAACCTGACCCTGGCCCTGACCTTCACCTGACCCTGACCCTGACCCTAATCCTAACCATGACCTTAACACTGACCACTACATAACCCTGTCCCTGACCCGAATGTGGACTTTAACCAATACCTGATCCTGACGCTAAACCTGACACTGGCCCTAAACTTCACCATGACCCTGACCCAGGCCATGACCATCAACCTAACCCTGACCCTAACAGTGACCCTGACCCAAACCTAACACTAACCCTGAGACTGAATGTGAGCCTGACCCTAACTCTACCCCTAAACGTAACCTTAACCCTGACACTACCACGGGTCCTCCGCTGATCCTATCGCTGAACCTAACCCTAACACTATACTCTAACCCTTCCTCGAACCCTGACCCTAAACATGTCTAACCCTAACCCTCAACCTAACTCTAACCCTAACACTAATCCTAAACTTTAACAATAACCCTTACCCTATACCTGCCTATGATCATAACCCTAACCCTGAACTTTGCCTCTACCAGACCCTGACCCTAAACCTGACCCTGGCCCTGACCCTAAACCTAACCATGACACTAACACTGACCACTACATAACCTTGTCCCTAACCCAAATGTGGACTTTGAACCAATACCTGATCCTGACCCTAAACCTGACACTGGCTCTAAACTTCACCCTGACCCTGACCCAGGCCATGATCATAAACCTAACCCTGAGCCTAATAGTGATCCCGACCCTGACCTGAACACTAAACCTGAGCCTGGCTGTTAGCCTACCCTACTCTAACCGTAAATGTAACACTGACCCTGACACTAACGCGGGCCCTACCCCGAATCCTATTGCTGAAACTAACCCTAACACTAACCCCTAACCTACCACGGACCCTGACCCTAACAAGTTCAAACCCTAACCATCAACCTAACGCTAACCCTAACACTAACGCTGAACTTTAACAATAACCCTGACCCTAGCTGACTATGATCATAACCCGAACCCTGAACTTTGCCTATACCAGACACGGACCCTAAACCTAACCCTGAACTTTGCTATTAGAGACCCTGATCCTAATCCTGACCCTGGCCCTGACCCTAAACCTAACCATGACCCTAACAATGACCACTACATAACCCTGTCCCTGACCCGAATGTGGACTTTAAACCAATACCTGATCCTGACCGTAAACCTGACACTGGCCCTAGACTTCACCCTGACCCTGAGAAAGGCAAACCATAAACCTAACCCTGACCATAACAGTGACCCTGACCCTGACCCTAACAATCATGACCCTGAATGTGAGACTGAACCTAACTCTAACCCTTAACATAACCCTGAATCTGACACTAACACGGGCCCTGACCCAAAACCTAACGCTGAACCTAACCCTAAAACTAACCCCTAACATTATCCCTGACTCTGACCCTAACCCGGTCTAACCCTAACCCTCAAACTACCTCTAAGCCTTGCTCTAACCCCACTTTAACAATAATCCTGACCCTCTCCCTGACCCTGATCATAACCCTAACTCTGAACTTTGCCTATGTCAGACCTTAACCTTAAACCTGACCCTGGCCTTGACCTTAATACTACCCTAACCCTGACTGTAAACCTAACTCTGACCCAATCCGTGAGCCTGAACAGATTAGTAACCCTAAAGCTAACCCTGATCCTGAACCTACTCATAAAACAGAACCTAAACATAAAGCTGACCTTACCATAACCATAAACCTAATCCTGACCCTGACCCTAACCCTGACACTAAACTAGTCCCAAACCTAACCCTGACCCTGACATGAACCTTGCCCCCAAAAACAAAACTTGAACCTGACCCTAAATCTGACCATGACCCTGAACCTGACCCTTAACCTAACCGTCACCCTAACACTGACCCTGACCCTGACTCTGACAGTAATGGTAACCCTGACCCTATTGTGAGCCTGACCCTAAACCTAACCATGAACCTAACCCTAACCCTGACCCCTACCCTAACCCTAACACTAACCCTGACCCCAACGATGTCTCACCCTAACCCTAACCCTAAGTCTCTCGCTAACACTAACCCTAACCCTAACCCTAACCCTAACCTTAACCTTAACTCGGTCTGAACCCATCTCTGTTCCCAGAAGCGGGGACAATAGTTGCATCCAGGACTCCCAGGGGCTGGGATTGGCTGTGTGGGGGGTCACTGGATGAACAGGGCATGGAGTGGTGGGTGAGCCTTGAGCAGCTAGGGGATGGGCACGCTCAGGGTGCTCTGGTGGGAGCAGAAAGTTTGGTAAGGAGCCCCCATTCAATGGTGACCTCACTTCCCTGACGACAGAGCCCAACGGAATTAGAATCCACGTATCCAGGCACCCCATTACAGAGAAAAACCCCCCTGCCCAGCTCATTTCTAGGCACATCCTAAAGGAAGCGACATGTTCTTCTGCTGTACTGAAGCCCTGAGGATGCAGGGAGAAGAGAGCTCACCCACCATACACGTCCCCTCACTGGCAGGTCATATCAGGCTTCCCCAACGCCTCAGGCCCTTTGGCAAATAAAATCAAAAGGTGACACCAGGGGGCTCAGAGTCAGAGAGTCCCACACCTTTTAATTGAGCGGTATAGCTCTAAGTCTCCTCCCCATGTGTGTGTGTGTGTGTGTGTGTGTGTGTGTGTGTGTGTGTGCCTCTGGGTGTCTGTGGCTCTGTGTGTAAAGAGGACCTGGCCATGCCATCGTGGGTGAAGATGTCCCAAGCAGGAGCAGGCTGATGAGGGGTTAGATGCCTGGTGGGCAGGTCATGTTTACATCCCAGTGTAATGCTGGCTAAGTGGGATCGGGTGTGGGGTCTACAGCCTTCTGCCCAGGGTTTTTTCCTGAGAACCTAAAGGGAGGGGACAATGAACCAGGAGCGGGGAGAACCCTAACAGTAACCACTGACCCTGACCCTGAACTGTGAGCCTGCCCCAAACCCTAAGCCGAGCCCTGACCCTGACCCTGACCCTAACCCTGACCGTGATCCTGACCTGAACCCTAAACCTAAACCTAAGCCTGATGCTGACCCTGATCCGGACCCTGAACCTAAACCTAAGTCTGAGATAACCTAACTATGACTCATCCCTAAACAGGACCCTGACCTGACCCTAATCCTAATCCTGACACTGACCTAACCCTGACCCTAACCCTAACCCTGACCCTGACTGTGTGCCTGACCCTAAACCTAAACCTAAAGGTAACCCTAACACTGACCCTAATATGGACCCTGTACCCAAACCGAACACTGACCCTGACCCTAACACTAAACCCTACCCTAAACCAAACCCTCAACCTGACCTTACCCTGTCTAACCCTAACCCTCACGATAACACTACTTCTAACTCTAACCCCAACCCCATCCCAAACTTTTCCCCTAAACCTAACTGTGAACCTGAACCGAACATAAAGCAAAGACTGAACCTAAACCTGACCCTGGCCCTGACCTTCACCTGACCCTGACCCTGACCCTAATCCTAACCATGACCTTAACACTGACCACTACATAACCCTGTCCCTGACCCGAATGTGGACTTTAACCAATACCTGATCCTGACGCTAAACCTGACACTGGCCCTAAACTTCACCATGACCCTGACCCAGGCCATGACCATCAACCTAACCCTGACCCTAACAGTGACCCTGACCCAAACCTAACACTAACCCTGAGACTGAATGTGAGCCTGACCCTAACTCTACCCCTAAACGTAACCTTAACCCTGACACTACCACGGGTCCTCCGCTGATCCTATCGCTGAACCTAACCCTAACACTATACTCTAACCCTTCCTCGAACCCTGACCCTAAACATGTCTAACCCTAACCCTCAACCTAACTCTAACCCTAACACTAATCCTAAACTTTAACAATAACCCTTACCCTATACCTGCCTATGATCATAACCCTAACCCTGAACTTTGCCTCTACCAGACCCTGACCCTAAACCTGACCCTGGCCCTGACCCTAAACCTAACCATGACACTAACACTGACCACTACAAAACCTTGTCCCTAACCCAAATGTGGACTTTGAACCAATACCTGATCCTGACCCTAAACCTGACACTGGCTCTAAACTTCACCCTGACCCTGACCCAGGCCATGATCATAAACCTAACCCTGAGCCTAATAGTGATCCCGACCCTGACCTGAACACTAAACCTGAGCCTGGCTGTTAGCCTACCCTACTCTAACCGTAAATGTAACACTGACCCTGACACTAACGCGGGCCCTACCCCGAATCCTATTGCTGAAACTAACCCTAACACTAACCCCTAACCTACCACGGACCCTGACCCTAACAAGTTCAAACCCTAACCATCAACCTAACGCTAACCCTAACACTAACGCTGAACTTTAACAATAACCCTGACCCTAGCTGACTATGATCATAACCCGAACCCTGAACTTTGCCTATACCAGACACGGACCCTAAACCTAACCCTGAACTTTGCTATTAGAGACCCTGATCCTAATCCTGACCCTGGCCCTGACCCTAAACCTAACCATGACCCTAACAATGACCACTACATAACCCTGTCCCTGACCCGAATGTGGACTTTAAACCAATACCTGATCCTGACCGTAAACCTGACACTGGCCCTAGACTTCAACCTGACCCTGAGAAAGGCAAACCATAAACCTAACCCTGACCATAACAGTGACCCTGACCCTGACCCTAACAATCATGACCCTGAATGTGAGCCTGAACCTAACTCTAACCCTTAACATAACCCTGAATCTGACACTAACACGGGCCCTGACCCAAAACCTAACGCTGAACCTAACCCTAAAACTAACCCCTAACATTATCCCTGACTCTGACCCTAACCCGGTCTAACCCTAACCCTCAAACTACCTCTAAGCCTCACTCTAACCCCACTTTAACAATAATCCTGACCCTCTCCCTGACCCTGATCATAACCCTAACTCTGAACTTTGCCTATGTCAGACCTTAACCTTAAACCTGACCCTGGCCTTGACCTTAATACTGACCCTAACCCTGACTGTAAACCTAACTCTGACCCAATCCGTGAGCCTGAACAGATTAGTAACCCTAAAGCTAACCCTGATCCTGAACCTACTCATAAAACAGAACCTAAACATAAAGCTGACCTTACCATAACCATAAACCTAATCCTGACCCTGACCCTAACCCTGACACTAAACTAGTCCCAAACCTAACCCTGACCCTGACATGAACCTTGCCCCCAAAACAAAACTTGAACCTGACCCTAAATCTGACCATGACCCTGAACCTGACCCTTAACCTAACCGTCACCCTAACACTGACCCTGACCCTGACTCTGACAGTAATGGTAACCCTGACCCTATTGTGAGCCTGACCCTAAACCTAACCATGAACCTAACCCTAACCCTGACCCCTACCCTAACCCTAACACTAACCCTGACCCTAACGATGTCTCACCCTAACCCTAACCCTAAGTCTCTCGCTAACACTAACCCTAACCCTAACCCTAACCCTAACCTTAACTCGGTCTGAACCCATCTCTGTTCCCAGAAGCAGGGACAATAGTTGCATCCAGGACTCCCAGGGGCTGGGATTGGCTGTGTGGGGGTCACTGGATGAACAGGGCATGGAGTGGTGGGTGAGCCTTGAGCAGCTAGGGGATGGGCACGCTCAGGGTGCTCTGGTGGGAGCAGAAAGTTTGGTAAGGAGCCCCCATTCAATGGTGACCTCACTTCCCTGACGACAGAGCCCAACGGAATTAGAATTCACGTATCCAGGCACCCCTTTACAGAGAAAAACCTCTGCCCAGCTCATTTCTAGGCACATCCTAAAGGAAGCGACATGTTCTTCTGTTGTACTGAAGCCCTGAGGATGCAGGGAGAAGAGAGCTCACCCACCATACACGTCCCCTCACTGGCAGGTCATATCAGGCTTCCCCAACGCCTCAGGCCCTTTGGCAAATAAAATCAAAAGGTGACACCAGGGGGCTCAGAGTCAGAGAGTCCCACACCTTTTAATTGAGCGGTATAGCTCTAAGTCTCCTCCCCATGTGTGTGTGTGTGTGTGTGTGTGTGTGTGTGTGTGCCTCTGGGTGTCTGTGGCTCTGTGTGTAAAGAGGACCTGGCCATGCCATCGTGGGTGAAGATGTCCCAAGCAGGAGCAGGCTGATGAGGGGTTAGATGCCTGGTGGGCAGGTCATGTTTACATCCCAGTGTAATGCTGGCTAAGTGGGATCGGGTGTGGGGTCTACAGCCTTCTGCCCAGGGTTTTTCCTGAGAACCTAAAGGGAGGGGACAATGAACCAGGAGCGGGGAGAACCCTAACAGTAACCACTGACCCTGACCCTGAACTGTGAGCCTGCCCCAAACCCTAAGCCGAGCCCTGACCCTGACCCTGACCCTAACCCTGACCGTGATCCTGACCTGAACCCTAAACCTAAACCTAAGCCTGATGCTGACCCTGATCCGGACCCTGAACCTAAACCTAAGTCTGAGATAACCTAACTATGACTCATCCCTAAACAGGACCCTGACCTGACCCTAATCCTAATCCTGACACTGACCTAACCCTGACCCTAACCCTAACCCTGACCCTGACTGTGTGCCTGACCCTAAACCTAAACCTAAAGGTAACCCTAACACTGACCCTAATATGGACCCTGTACCCAAACCGAACACTGACCCTGACCCTAACACTAAACCCTACCCTAAACCAAACCCTCAACCTGACCTTACCCTGTCTAACCCTAACCCTCACGATAACACTACTTCTAACTCTAACCCCAACCCCATCCCAAACTTTTCCCCTAAACCTAACTGTGAACCTGAACCGAACATAAAGCAAAGACTGAACCTAAACCTGACCCTGGCCCTGACCTTCACCTGACCCTGACCCTGACCCTAATCCTAACCATGACCTTAACACTGACCACTACATAACCCTGTCCCTGACCCGAATGTGGACTTTAACCAATACCTGATCCTGACGCTAAACCTGACACTGGCCCTAAACTTCACCATGACCCTGACCCAGGCCATGACCATCAACCTAACCCTGACCCTAACAGTGACCCTGACCCAAACCTAACACTAACCCTGAGACTGAATGTGAGCCTGACCCTAACTCTACCCCTAAACGTAACCTTAACCCTGACACTACCACGGGTCCTCCGCTGATCCTATCGCTGAACCTAACCCTAACACTATACTCTAACCCTTCCTCGAACCCTGACCCTAAACATGTCTAACCCTAACCCTCAACCTAACTCTAACCCTAACACTAATCCTAAACTTTAACAATAACCCTTACCCTATACCTGCCTATGATCATAACCCTAACCCTGAACTTTGCCTCTACCAGACCCTGACCCTAAACCTGACCCTGGCCCTGACCCTAAACCTAACCATGACACTAACACTGACCACTACAAAACCTTGTCCCTAACCCAAATGTGGACTTTGAACCAATACCTGATCCTGACCCTAAACCTGACACTGGCTCTAAACTTCACCCTGACCCTGACCCAGGCCATGATCATAAACCTAACCCTGAGCCTAATAGTGATCCCGACCCTGACCTGAACACTAAACCTGAGCCTGGCTGTTAGCCTACCCTACTCTAACCGTAAATGTAACACTGACCCTGACACTAACGCGGGCCCTACCCCGAATCCTATTGCTGAAACTAACCCTAACACTAACCCCTAACCTACCACGGACCCTGACCCTAACAAGTTCAAACCCTAACCATCAACCTAACGCTAACCCTAACACTAACGCTGAACTTTAACAATAACCCTGACCCTAGCTGACTATGATCATAACCCGAACCCTGAACTTTGCCTATACCAGACACGGACCCTAAACCTAACCCTGAACTTTGCTATTAGAGACCCTGATCCTAATCCTGACCCTGGCCCTGACCCTAAACCTAACCATGACCCTAACAATGACCACTACATAACCCTGTCCCTGACCCGAATGTGGACTTTAAACCAATACCTGATCCTGACCGTAAACCTGACACTGGCCCTAGACTTCAACCTGACCCTGAGAAAGGCAAACCATAAACCTAACCCTGACCATAACAGTGACCCTGACCCTGACCCTAACAATCATGACCCTGAATGTGAGCCTGAACCTAACTCTAACCCTTAACATAACCCTGAATCTGACACTAACACGGGCCCTGACCCAAAACCTAACGCTGAACCTAACCCTAAAACTAACCCCTAACATTATCCCTGACTCTGACCCTAACCCGGTCTAACCCTAACCCTCAAACTACCTCTAAGCCTCACTCTAACCCCACTTTAACAATAATCCTGACCCTCTCCCTGACCCTGATCATAACCCTAACTCTGAACTTTGCCTATGTCAGACCTTAACCTTAAACCTGACCCTGGCCTTGACCTTAATACTGACCCTAACCCTGACTGTAAACCTAACTCTGACCCAATCCGTGAGCCTGAACAGATTAGTAACCCTAAAGCTAACCCTGATCCTGAACCTACTCATAAAACAGAACCTAAACATAAAGCTGACCTTACCATAACCATAAACCTAATCCTGACCCTGACCCTAACCCTGACACTAAACTAGTCCCAAACCTAACCCTGACCCTGACATGAACCTTGCCCCCAAAACAAAACTTGAACCTGACCCTAAATCTGACCATGACCCTGAACCTGACCCTTAACCTAACCGTCACCCTAACACTGACCCTGACCCTGACTCTGACAGTAATGGTAACCCTGACCCTATTGTGAGCCTGACCCTAAACCTAACCATGAACCTAACCCTAACCCTGACCCCTACCCTAACCCTAACACTAACCCTGACCCCAACGATGTCTCACCCTAACCCTAACCCTAAGTCTCTCGCTAACACTAACCCTAACCCTAACCCTAACCCTAACCTTAACTCGGTCTGAACCCATCTCTGTTCCCAGAAGCGGGGACAATAGTTGCATCCAGGACTCCCAGGGGCTGGGATTGGCTGTGTGGGGGTCACTGGATGAACAGGGCATGGAGTGGTGGGTGAGCCTTGAGCAGCTAGGGGATGGGCACGCTCAGGGTGCTCTGGTGGGAGCAGAAAGTTTGGTAAGGAGCCCCCATTCAATGGTGACCTCACTTCCCTGACGACAGAGCCCAACGGAATTAGAATCCACGTATCCAGGCACCCCATTACAGAGAAAACCCCCCTGCCCAGCTCATTTCTAGGCACATCCTAAAGGAAGCGACATGTTCTTCTGCTGTACTGAAGCCCTGAGGATGCAGGGAGAAGAGAGCTCACCCACCATACACGTCCCCTCACTGGCAGGTCATATCAGGCTTCCCCAACGCCTCAGGCCCTTTGGCAAATAAAAATCAAAAGGTGACACCAGGGGGCTCAGAGTCAGAGAGTCCCACACACCTTTTAATTGAGCGGTATAGCTCTAAGTCTCCTCCCCATGTGTGTGTGTGTGTGTGTGTGTGTGTGTGTGTGTGTGTGTGTGCCTCTGGGTGTCTGTGGCTCTGTGTGTAAAGAGGACCTGGCCATGCCATCGTGGGTGAAGATGTCCCAAGCAGGAGCAGGCTGATGAGGGGTTAGATGCCTGGTGGGCAGGTCATGTTTACATCCCAGTGTAATGCTGGCTAAGTGGGATCGGGTGTGGGGTCTACAGCCTTCTGCCCAGGGTTTTTCCTGAGAACCTAAAGGGAGGGGACAATGAACCAGGAGCGGGGAGAACCCTAACAGTAACCACTGACCCTGACCCTGAACTGTGAGCCTGCCCCAAACCCTAACCCGAGCCCTGACCCTGACCCTGACCCTAACCCTGACCGTGATCCTGACCTGAACCCTAAACCTAAACCTAAGCCTGATGCTGACCCTGATCCGGACCCTGAACCTAAACCTAAGTCTGAGATAACCTAACTATGACTCATCCCTAAACAGGACCCTGACCTGACCCTAATCCTAATCCTGACACTGACCTAACCCTGACCCTAACCCTAACCCTGACCCTGACTGTGTGCCTGACCCTAAACCTAAACCTAAAGGTAACCCTAACACTGACCCTAATATGGACCCTGTACCCAAACCGAACACTGACCCTGACCCTAACACTAAACCCTACCCTAAACCAAACCCTCAACCTGACCTTACCCTGTCTAACCCTAACCCTCACGATAACACTACTTCTAACTCTAACCCCAACCCCATCCCAAACTTTTCCCCTAAACCTAACTGTGAACCTGAACCGAACATAAAGCAAAGACTGAACCTAAACCTGACCCTGGCCCTGACCTTCACCTGACCCTGACCCTGACCCTAATCCTAACCATGACCTTAACACTGACCACTACATAACCCTGTCCCTGACCCGAATGTGGACTTTAACCAATACCTGATCCTGACGCTAAACCTGACACTGGCCCTAAACTTCACCATGACCCTGACCCAGGCCATGACCATCAACCTAACCCTGACCCTAACAGTGACCCTGACCCAAACCTAACACTAACCCTGAGACTGAATGTGAGCCTGACCCTAACTCTACCCCTAAACGTAACCTTAACCCTGACACTACCACGGGTCCTCCGCTGATCCTATCGCTGAACCTAACCCTAACACTATACTCTAACCCTTCCTCGAACCCTGACCCTAAACATGTCTAACCCTAACCCTCAACCTAACTCTAACCCTAACACTAATCCTAAACTTTAACAATAACCCTTACCCTATACCTGCCTATGATCATAACCCTAACCCTGAACTTTGCCTCTACCAGACCCTGACCCTAAACCTGACCCTGGCCCTGACCCTAAACCTAACCATGACACTAACACTGACCACTACATAACCTTGTCCCTAACCCAAATGTGGACTTTGAACCAATACCTGATCCTGACCCTAAACCTGACACTGGCTCTAAACTTCACCCTGACCCTGACCCAGGCCATGATCATAAACCTAACCCTGAGCCTAATAGTGATCCCCACCCTGACCTGAACACTAAACCTGAGCCTGGCTGTTAGCCTACCCTACTCTAACCGTAAATGTAACACTGACCCTGACACTAACGCGGGCCCTACCCCGAATCCTATTGCTGAAAAACTAACCCTAACACTAACCCCTAACCTACCACGGACCCTGACCCTAACAAGTTCAAACCCTAACCATCAACCTAACGCTAACCCTAACACTAACGCTGAACTTTAACAATAACCCTGACCCTAGCTGACTATGATCATAACCCGAACCCTGAACTTTGCCTATACCAGACACGGACCCTAAACCTAACCCTGAACTTTGCTATTAGAGACCCTGATCCTAATCCTGACCCTGGCCCTGACCCTAAACCTAACCATGACCCTAACAATGACCACTACATAACCCTGTCCCTGACCCGAATGTGGACTTTAAACCCAATACCTGATCCTGACCGTAAACCTGACACTGGCCCTAGACTTCACCCTGACCCTGAGAAAGGCAAACCATAAACCTAACCCTGACCATAACAGTGACCCTGACCCTGACCCTGACCCTAACAATCATGACCCTGAATGTGAGACTGAACCTAACTCTAACCCTTAACATAACCCTGAATCTGACACTAACACGGGCCCTGACCCAAAACCTAACGCTGAACCTAACCCTAAAACTAACCCCTAACATTATCCCTGACTCTGACCCTAACCCGGTCTAACCCTAACCCTCAAAACTACCTCTAAGCCTTGCTCTAACCCCACTTTAACAATAATCCTGACCCTCTCCCTGACCCTGATCATAACCCTAACTCTGAACTTTGCCTATGTCAGACCTTAACCTTAAACCTGACCCTGGCCTTGACCTTAATACTGACCCTGACCCTGACTGTAAACCTAACTCTGACCCAATCCGTGAGCCTGAACAGATTAGTAACCCTAAAGCTAACCCTGATCCTGAACCTACTCATAAAAACAGAACCTAAACATAAAGCTGACCTTACCATAACCATAAACCTAATCCTGACCCTGACCCTAACCCTGACACTAAACTAGTCCCAAACCTAACCCTGACCCTGACATGAACCTTGCCCCCAAAACAAAACTTGAACCTGACCCTAAATCTGACCATGACCCTGAACCTGACCCTTAACCTAACCGTCACCCTAACACTGACCCTGACCCTGACTCTGACAGTAATGGTAACCCTGACCCTATTGTGAGCCTGACCCTAAACCTAACCATGAACCTAACCCTAACCCTGACCCCTACCCTAACCCTAACACTAACCCTGACCCCAACGATGTCTCACCCTAACCCTAACCCTAAGTCTCTCGCTAACACTAACCCTAACCCTAACCCTAACCCTAACCTTAACTCGGTCTGAACCCATCTCTGTTCCCAGAAGCGGGGACAATAGTTGCATCCAGGACTCCCAGGGGCTGGGATTGGCTGTGTGGGGGTCACTGGATGAACAGGGCATGGAGTGGTGGGTGAGCCTTGAGCAGCTAGGGGATGGGCACGCTCAGGGTGCTCTGGTGGGAGCAGAAAGTTTGGTAAGGAGCCCCCATTCAATGGTGACCTCACTTCCCTGACGACAGAGCCCAACGGAATTAGAATCCACGTATCCAGGCACCCCATTACAGAGAAAACCCCCCTGCCCAGCTCATTTCTAGGCACATCCTAAAGGAAGCGACATGTTCTTCTGCTGTACTGAAGCCCTGAGGATGCAGGGAGAAGAGAGCTCACCCACCATACACGTCCCCTCACTGGCAGGTCATATCAGGCTTCCCCAACGCCTCAGGCCCTTTGGCCAATAAAATCAAAAGGTGACACCAGGGGGCTCAGAGTCAGAGAGTCCCACACCTTTTAATTGAGCGGTATAGCTCTAAGTCTCCTCCCCATGTGTGTGTGTGTGTGTGTGTGTGTGTGTGTGTGTGTGTGTGTGCCTCTGGGTGTCTGTGGCTCTGTGTGTAAAGAGGACCTGGCCATGCCATCGTGGGTGAAGATGTCCCAAGCAGGAGCAGGCTGATGAGGGGTTATGATGCCTGGTGGGCAGGTCATGTTTACATCCCAGTGTAATGCTGGCTAAGTGGGATCGGGTGTGGGGTCTACAGCCTTCTGCCCAGGGTTTTTCCTGAGAACCTAAAGGGAGGGGACAATGAACCAGGAGCGGGGAGAACCCTAACAGTAACCACTGACCCTGACCCTGAACTGTGAGCCTGCCCCAAACCCTAACCCGAGCCCTGACCCTGACCCTGACCCTAACCATGACCGTGATCCTGACCTGAACCCTAAACCTAAACCTAAGCCTGATGCTGACCCTGATCCGGACCCTGAACCTAAACCTAAGTCTGAGATAACCTAACTATGACTCATCCCTAAACAGGACCCTGACCTGACCCTAATCCTAATCCTGACACTGACCTAACCCTGACCCTAACCCTAACCCTGACCCTGACTGTGTGCCTGACCCTAAACCTAAACCTAAAGGTAACCCTAACACTGACCCTAATATGGACCCTGTACCCAAACCGAACACTGACCCTGACCCTAACACTAAACCCTACCCTAAACCAAACCCTCAACCTGACCTTACCCTGTCTAACCCTAACCCTCACGATAACACTACTTCTAACTCTAACCCCAACCCCATCCCAAACTTTTCCCCTAAACCTAACTGTGAACCTGAACCGAACATAAAGCAAAGACTGAACCCTAACCTGGCCCTGACCCCCTCACCTGACCATGACCCTGACCTAAACCTAACCATGACACTTAACACTGACCACTACATAACCCTGTCCCTAACCCGAATGTGGACTTTGAACCAATACCTGATCCTGACCTAAACCTGACACTGGCCCCTCTAAACTTCACCCTACCACGGGTGACCCTGACCCAGGCCATGATCATCAAACCTAACCCTGAGCCTAATAGTGATCCCGACCCTGAACCTGAAACACTAACCCTGAGACCTGGCTGTTAGCCTACCCTACTCTAACCGTAAATGTAACACTGACCCTGACACTAACGCGGGCCCTACCCCGAATCCTATTGCTGAACCAACCCTAACCCTAACACTAACCCCATAACCCTAACCACGGACCCTGACCCTAACAAGTTCAAACCCTAACCATCAACACTGACCCTGACACTAACGCTAACCCCTAACACTAACCTACCTGAACTTTAACAATAAACCCTAACCATCAACCTACCCCCTAACACTAACGCTGAACTGACCCTAGCTGATATGATCATAACCCGAACCCTGAACTTTGCCTATACCAGACACTGGACCCTAAACCTAACCCTGAACTTTGCTATTAGAGACCCTGATCCTAATCCTGACCCTGGCCCTGACCCTAAACCTAACCATGACCCTAACAATGACCACTACATAACCCTGTCCCTGACCCGAATGTGGACTTTAAACCAATACCTGATCCTGACCGTAAACCTGACACTGGCCCTAGACTTCACCCTGACCCTGAGAAAGGCAAACCATAAACCTAACCCTGACCTGACCAGTGACAGTGACCCTGACCCTAACCCTAACAATCATGACCCTGTGAGCCTGAACCTAACTCTAACCCATAACCCTGAATCTGACACTAACACGGGCCCTGACCCAAAACCTAACGCTGAACCTAACCCTAAAACTAACCCCTAACATTATCCCTGACTCTGACCCTAACCCGGTCTAACCCTAACCCTCAAACTACCTCTAAGCCTTACTCTAACCCCACTTTAACAATAATCCTGACCCTCTCCCTGACCCTGATCATAACCCTAACTCTGAACTTTGCCTATGTCAGACCTTAACCTTAAACCTGACCCTGGCCTTGACCTTAATACTGACCCTAACCCTGACTGTAAACCTAACTCTGACCCAATCCGTGAGCCTGAACAGATTAGTAACCCTAAAGCTAACCCTGATCCTGAACCTACTCATAAAACAGAACCTAAACATAAAGCTGACCTTACCATAACCATAAACCTAATCCTGACCCTGACCCTAACCCTGACACTAAACTAGTCCCAAACCTAACCCTGACCCTGACATGAACCTTGCCCCCAAACAAAACTTGAACCTGACCCTAAATCTGACCATGACCCTGAACCTGACCCTTAACCTAACCGTCACCCTAACACTGACCCTGACCCTGACTCTGACAGTAATGGTAACCCTGACCCTATTGTGAGCCTGACCCTAAACCTAACCATGAACCTAACCCTAACCCTGACCCCTACCCTAACCCTAACACTAACCCTGACCCCAACGATGTCTCACCCTAACCCTAACCCTAAGTCTCTCGCTAACACTAACCCTAACCCTAACCCTAACCCTAACCTTAACTCGGTCTGAACCCATCTCTGTTCCCAGAGGCGGGGACAATAGTTGCATCCAGGACTCCCAGGGGCTGGGATTGGCTGTGTGGGGGTCACTGGATGAACAGGGCATGGAGTGGTGGGTGAGCCTTGAGCAGCTAGGGGATGGGCACGCTCAGGGTGCTCTGGTGGGAGCAGAAAGTTTGGTAAGGAGCCCCCATTCAATGGTGACCTCACTTCCCTGACGACAGAGCCCAACGGAATTAGAATCCACGTATCCAGGCACCCCATTACAGAGAAAACCCCCTGCCCAGCTCATTTCTAGGCACATCCTAAAGGAAGCGACATGTTCTTCTGATGTACTGAAGCCCTGAGGATGCAGGGAGAAGAGAGCTCAACCACCATACACGTCCCCTCACTGGCAGGTCATATCAGGCTTCCCCAACGCCTCAGGCCCTTTGGCAAATAAAATCAAAAGGTGACACCAGGGGGCTCAGAGTCAGAGAGTCCCACACCTTTTAATTGAGCGGTATAGCTCTAAGTCTCCTCCCCATGTGTGTGTGTGTGTGTGTGTGTGTGTGTGTGTGCCTCTGGGTGTCTGTGGCTCTGTGTGTAAAGAGGACCTGGCCATGCCATCGTGGGTGAAGATGTCCCAAGCAGGAGCAGGCTGATGAGGGGTTAGATGCCTGGTGGGCAGGTCATGTTTACATCCCAGTGTAATGCTGGCTAAGTGGGATCGGGTGTGGGGGTCTACAGCCTTCTGCCCAGGGTTTTTTCCTGAGAACCTAAAGGGAGGGGACAATGAACCAGGAGCGGGGAGAACCCTAACAGTAACCACTGACCCTGACCCTGAACTGTGAGCCCGCCCCAAACCCTAACCCGAGCCCTGACCCTGACCCTGACCCTAACCCTGACCGTGATCCTGACATGAACCCTAAACCTAAACCTAAGCCTGATGCTGACCCTGATCCGGACCCTGAACCTAAACCTAAGTCTGAGATAACCTAACTATGACTCATCCCTAAACAGGACCCTGACCTGACCCTAATCCTAATCCTGACACTGACCTAACCCTGACCCTAACCCTAACCCTGACCCTGACTGTGTGCCTGACCCTAAACCTAAACCTAAAGGTAACCCTAACACTGACCCTAATATGGACCCTGTACCCAAACCGAACACTGACCCTGACCCTAACACTAAACCCTACCCTAAACCAAACCCTCAACCTGACCTTACCCTGTCTAACCCTAACCCTCACGATAACACTACTTCTAACTCTAACTCTAACCCCAACCCCATCCCAAACTTTTCCCCCTAAACCTAACTGTGAACCTGAACCGAACATAAAGCAAAGACTGAACCTAAACCTGACCCCGGCCCTGACCTTCACCTGACCCTGACCCTGACCCTAATCCTAACCATGACCTTAACACTGACCACTACATAACCCTGTCCCTGACCCGAATGTGGACTTTAACCAATACCTGATCCTGACGCTAAACCTGACACTGGCCCTAAACTTCACCATGACCCTGACCCAGGCCATGACCATCAACCTAACCCTGACCCTAACAGTGACCCTGACCCAAACCTAACACTAACCCTGAGACTGAATGTGAGCCTGACCCTAACTCTACCCCTAAACGTAACCTTAACCCTGACACTACCACGGGTCCTCCGCTGATCCTATCGCTGAACCTAACCCTAACACTATACTCTAACCCTTCCTCGAACCCTGACCCTAAACATGTCTAACCCTAACCCTCAACCTAACTCTAACCCTAACACTAATCCTAAACTTTAACAATAACCCTTACCCTATACCTGCCTATGATCATAACCCTAACCCTGAACTTTGCCTCTACCAGACCCTGACCCTAAACCTGACCCTGGCCCTGACCCTAAACCTAACCATGACACTAACACTGACCACTACATAACCTTGTCCCTAACCCAAATGTGGACTTTGAACCAATACCTGATCCTGACCCTAAACCTGACACTGGCTCTAAACTTCACCCTGACCCTGACCCAGGCCATGATCATAAACCTAACCCTGAGCCTAATAGTGATCCCGACCCTGACCTGAACACTAAACCTGAGCCTGGCTGTTAGCCTACCCTACTCTAACCGTAAATGTAACACTGACCCTGACACTAACGCGGGCCCTACCCCGAATCCTATTGCTGAAACTAACCCTAACACTAACCCCTAACCTACCACGGACCCTGACCCTAACAAGTTCAAACCCTAACCATCAACCTAACGCTAACCCTAACACTAACGCTGAACTTTAACAATAACCCTGACCCTAGCTGTCTATGATCATACCCAACCCGAACCCTGAACTTTGCTATATACCAGACACTGACCCCCTGACCCTAAACCTAACCCTGAACTTTGCTATTACCACTACATAACCCTGATCCTAATCCTGACCCTGGCCCTGACCCTAACAATCATGACCCTGAATGTGAGCCTGAACCTAACTCTAACCCTTAACATAACCCTGAATCTGACACTAACACGGGCCCTGACCCAAAACCTAACGCTGTGACCTAACCTAACCCTAAAACTAACCCCTAACATTATCCCTGACTCTGACCCTAACCCGATCTAACCCTAACCCTCAAACTACCTCTAAGCCTTACTCTAACCCCACTTTTAAATAATAATCCTGACCCTCTCCCTGACCCTGATCATAACCCTAACTCTGAACTTTGCCTATGTCAGACCTTAACCTTAAACCTGACCCTGGCCTTGACCTTAATACTGACCCTAACCCTGACTGTAAACCTAACTCTGACCCAATCCGTGAGCCTGAACAGATTAGTAACCCTAAAGCTAACCCTGATCCTGAACCTACTCATAAAACAGAACCTAAACATAAAGCTGACCTTACCATAACCATAAACCTAATCCTGACCCTGACCCTAACCCTGACACTAAACTAGTCCCAAACCTAACCCTGACCCTGACATGAACCTTGCCCCCAAAACAAAACTTGAACCTGACCCTAAATCTGACCATGACCCTGAACCTGACCCTTAACCTAACCGTCACCCTAACACTGACCCTGACCCTGACTCTGACAGTAATGGTAACCCTGACCCTATTGTGAGCCTGACCCTAAACCTAACCATGAACCTAACCCTAACCCTGACCCCTACCCTAACCCTAACACTAACCCTGACCCCAACGATGTCTCACCCTAACCCTAACCCTAAGTCTCTCGCTAACACTAACCCTAACCCTAACCCTAACCCTAACCCTAACCTTAACTCGGTCTGAACCCATCTCTGTTCCCAGAGGCGGGGACAATAGTTGCATCCAGGACTCCCAGGGGCTGGGATTGGCTGTGCGGGGGGTCACTGGATGAACTGGGCATGGAGTGGTGGGTGAGCCTTGAGCAGCTAGGGGATGGGCACGCTCAGGGTGCTCTGGTGGGAGCAGAAAGTTTGGTAAGGAGCCCCCATTCAATGGTGACCTCACTTCCCTGACGACAGAGCCCAACGGAATTAGAATCCACGTATCCAGGCACCCCATTACAGAGAAAACCCCCCTGCCCAGCTCATTTCTAGGCACATCCTAAAGGAAGCGACATGTTCTTCTGATGTACTGAAGCCCTGAGGATGCAGGGAGAAGAGAGCTCAACCACCATACACGTCCCCTCACTGGCAGGTCATATCAGGCTTCCCCAAAGCCTCAGGCCCTTTGGCAAATAAAATCAAAAGGTGACACCAGGGGGCTCAGAGTCAGAGAGTCCCACACCTTTTAATTGAGCGGTATAGCTCTAAGTCTCCTCCCCATGTGTGTGTGTGTGTGTGTGTGTGTGTGTGTGTGTGTGCCTCTGGGTGTCTGTGGCTCTGTGTGTAAAGAGGACCTGGCCATGCCATTGTGGGTGAAGATGTCCCAAGCAGGAGCAGGCTGATGAGGGGTTAGATGCCTGGTGGGCAGGTCATGTTTACATCCCAGTGTAATGCTGGCTAAGTGGGATCGAGTGTGGGGTCTACAGCCTTCTGCCCAGGGTTTTTCCTGAGAACCTAAAGGGAGGGGACAATGAACCAGGAGCGGGGAGAACCCTAACAGTAACCACTGACCCTGACCCTGAACTGTGAGCCCGCCCCAAACCCTAACCCGAGCCCTGACCCTGACCCTGACCCTAACCCTGACCGTGATCCTGACCTGAACCCTAAACCTAAACCTAAGCCTGATGCTGACCCTGATCCGGACCCTGAACCTAAACCTAAGTCTGAGATAACCTAACTATGACTCATCCCTAAACAGGACCCTGACCTGACCCTAATCCTAATCCTGACACTGACCTAACCCTGACCCTGACTGTGTGCCTGACCCTAAACCTAAACCTAAAGGTAACCCTAACACTGACCCTAATATGGACCCTGTACCCAAACCGAACACTGACCCTGACCCTAACACTAAACCCTACCCTAAACCAAACCCTCAACCTGACCTTACCCTGTCTAACCCTAACCCTCACGATAACACTACTTCTAACTCTAACCCCAACCCCATCCCAAACTTTTCCCCTAAACCTAACTGTGAACCTGAACCAAACATAAAGCAAAGACTGAACCTAAACCTGACCCCGGCCCTGACCTTCACCTGACCCTGACCCTGACCCTAATCCTAACCATGACCTTAACACTGACCACTACATAACCCTGTCCCTGACCCGAATGTGGACTTTAACCAATACCTGATCCTGACGCTAAACCTGACACTGGCCCTAAACTTCACAATGACCCTGACCCATGCCATGACCATCAACCTAACCCTGACCCTAACAGTGACCCTGACCCAAACCTAACACTAACCCTGAGACTGAATGTGAGCCTGACCCTAACTCTACCCCTAAACGTAACCTTAACCCTGACACTACCACGGGTCCTCCGCTGATCCTATCGCTGAACCTAACCCTAACACTATACTCTAACCCTTCCTCGAACCCTGACCCTAAACATGTCTAACCCTAACCCTCAACCTAACTCTAACCCTAACACTAATCCTAAACTTTAACAATAACCCTTACCCTATACCTGCCTATGATCATAACCCTAACCCTGAACTTTGCCTCTACCAGACCCTGACCCTAAACCTAACCCTGGTCCTGACCCTAAACCAGCCATGACACTAACACTGACCACTACACAACCTTGTCCCTAACCCAAATGTGGACTTTGAACCAATACCTGATCCTGACCCTAAACCTGACACTGGCTCTAAACTTCACCCTGACCCTGACCCAGGCCATGATCATAAACCTAACCCTGAGCCTAATAGTGATCCGGACCCTGACCTGAACACTAAACCTGAGCCTGGCTGTTAGCCTACCCGAATCTAACCGTAAATGTAACACTGACCCTGACACTAACGCGGGCCCTACCCCGAATCCTATTGCTAAAACTAACCCTAACACTAACCCCTAACCTACCACGGACCCTGACCCTAACAAGTTCTAACCCTAACCATCAACCTAACGCTAACCCTAACACTAACGCTGAACTTTAAAAATAACCCTGACCCTATAGCTGTCTATGATCATAACCCTAACCCTGAACTTTGCCTATACCAGACACTGACCCTAAACCTAACCCTGAAAATTGCTATTAGGGACCCTGATCCTAAACCTGACCATGACCCTGACCCTAAACCTAACCATGACAGTACACTGACTACTGCATAACCTTGTCCCAACCCAAATGTGGACTTAGAACCAATACCTGATCATGACCCTAAACCAGACACTGCCCTAAACTATACTCTGACCCTGACGCAGGCAATGACCATAAACCTAACACTGACCCTAACCCTGACCCTAACACTAACCCTGACACTGAATGTGAGCCTGACCCTAACTCTACCCCTAAACGTAACCCTGAGCCTGACACTAACACGTGCCGTCCGCGAATCCTATCGCTGAAACTAACCCTAACACTAAACCCTAACCCTACCACGGACCCTGATCCTAACGAGGGCTAACCCTAACTCGCAACCTAACTCTAACCCTAAAACTAACCCTAAACATAAACAATAACCCGGACCCTATGCCTGATTATGATCATTACCCTTACCCGGAACTTGATATAGCAGACCCTGACCCTAAATCTGACCCTGGCCCAGATTCTAAACAGAACCATGACCCTAACAATGACCACTAAATAATCATGTCCCTGACCCGAATGTGGACTTTAAACCAATACCTGAACCTGACCGTAAACCTGACACTGGCCCTAGACTTCACCATGACCCTGACCCAGGCAAAGACTATAAACCTAACCCTGACTCTAACAGTGATGCTGACACTGACCATAACACTAACCCTGACATTGAATGGGAGCCTGACCCTAACTCTAACCCTAAACGTAACCCGCACCCTGACACTAACACGGGCCCTGACCCGAAACCTAACGCTGAACCTAACCCTAAAACTAACCCCTAACATTATCCCTGACACTGACCCATCCCGGTCTAACCCTAACCCTCAACCTAGCTCTAACCCTAACCCTAAACCCACTTTAACAATTATCCTAACCCTCTCCCTGAACCTGATCATAACCCTAACTCTAAACATTGCCTATGTCAGAACTTAACCTTAAAACTGACCCTGGCCTTGACCTTAACTCTGACCCTAACCCTGACTGTAAACCTAACTCTGACCCAATCCGTGAGCCTGAACAGATTAGTAACCCTAAAGCTAACCCTGATCCTGAACCTACTCATAAAACAGAACCTAAACATAAAGCTGGCCTTACCATAACCATGAACCTAACCCTGACCCTGACCCTAACCCTGACAATAAACCTGTCCCAAATCTAAACCTGACCCTGACATGAACCTTGCCCCCACACCAAAACTTGAACCTGACTCTAAATCTGACCATGACACTGAACCTGACCCTAAAAAAACCCGTCATCCTAACACTGACCCTGTCCCTGACTGTGACCGTAACGCTAACCGTGACCCTACTCACCCTAAACCTAACCATGAACCTAACCCTAACCCTGACCCCTACCCTAAGCTTTACTGTAAGCCTGACCTCAACGACGTCTAACCCTAACCCTGACCCTAAGTCTTTCTTAACCCTAACCCTAACACTAACCTAGTCTAAACCCAGCTCTGTTCCTTCCAGCGGGGACAACAGCTGCACCTAGTCCTGCCAGGGGGTGGGAGGAGGCTGTATGTGGGTCACTGCATGGGCACTGCGTTGAGTGGTGTGTGAGCCTTGAGCAGCTTGGGGACCAGTGGCTCAGGGAGCTCTGGTGGAGCAGGAAGTTCGGTAAGGAGCCCCCAGGCAGTGGTGACCTCACTTCCCTGATGACAGAGCCCAAGGGAATTGAAACCCACGTATCCAGGCACCCCATTACAGAGAAACCCCCAATGCCCAGCTCATATCTAGGCACATCCTAAAGGAAGCGACATGTTCTTCTGCTGTACTGAAGCTGAGAGGATGAAGGGAGAAGACAGATCGCCCGCCAGACAAGTCCCCTACCAGGCAGGTCATATCAGGTTTCCCCAACGCTTCAGGCCCTTTGGCTAATAAACTCAAAAGGGGACACCAGGGGGCTCAGATCAGAGAGTCCCACACCTTCTGATCCACTCGTATAGGCTTAGGTCTCCTCCCCGCTGTGTGTGGGTGTGTGTGTGTGGGGGGGGGTGCCTCTGAGTGTCTGTGTGTCTGTGTGTAAAGAGGTCCTGGCTATGCCATCGAGGGTGGAGATGCCCCAAGCAGGATCAGGCTGATGAGGGCTTAGATATCTGGTGGTCAAGTCATGTTCACACCCCAGTTTAAGGCTGGTTAAGAGGGATCGGGTGTAGTAGGGTCTACACCCTTCTGCCCAGGGTTTATCCTGAGACCCTGAACGGATGGGTCCATGACCCAGGATCAGGGCTAACCCTAACAGTAACCACTAACCCTGACCCTGACCCTGACTGACTGTGAGACTGCCCCAAACCCTAACCCAAGCCCTGACCCTGACCCTGACCCTGACCCTGACTGTGATCCTGACCTGAACCCTAAACCTAAACCTAAGCCTGACACTGACCTTGATGTGGACCCTGAACCCAAACCTAACTGACATTACCGTAAACATGACTGAAACCTAACTAGGACCCTGACCCTGACCCTAATCCTAATCCTGACGCTGACCTAACCCGGACGCTAACCCTAAGCCTGAACGTGACTGTGAACCTGACGCTAGCCCTAAAACTAAAGGTAACTCTAATCATGAACCTCTACGGACCCTGAAACTAAACCTAACGCTGAACCTGACCCTAACACTAACCCCTACCCTAAACCAAACCCTAACCCTGACCTTATGCTGTCTAACCCACCCTAACCATAACCCTACTTCTAAATCTAACCCAAACCCCATCCCAAACCCTACCGCCCAAACCTAAGTGTTACACTAAACCGAATATTGACCCTATACCAAAGCCTGACCCTCAACCTGACCCTGGCCCTGACCTTCATCTGACCGTGACCCTGACCCTAATCCAAACCATGACACTGCACTAACCACTACATAAACCTGTCCCTGACCCGAATGTGGATTTTAAACCACCCTGAACGTGACCCTCAACCTGACACTGGTGCTAAACTTCACCCTGAGCGTGACCCAGACCATGACCATAAACCTAACCTTGACCCTAACAGTGACCCCGTCCCTGACCTGAAAACTAATCCTGACCCTGACTGTGAACCTGACCTTAACTTGAACCATAAATGTAACCCTGACCCTGCGCTGACACTGGCCCTCCTCGAATCCTATTGCTGATCCTAACCCTAACACTAAGCCCTAAATCTACCACGGACACTGACCCTATAAATTCTTACCCTAACAGTCAACCTAACGCTAACCCTAACACTAACCCTAAACTTAAACAATAACCATGACCTTATACCTGATAATGATCATAACCCTAACCCGGAACTTTGCCTATACCAGACCCTGACCCTAAATCACCCTCACCCTGACCCTAAACCTAACCATGACCCTCACAATGACCACAATATAACCCTGTCCCTGACCCGAATGTGGACTTTAAACCAATACCTGATCCTAACATAAACCTGACACTGGCCGTAGACTTAACCCTGACCCCGACCCAGGCAAAGACCATAAACTTAACTCTGACCCAAACAATGACCCTGACCCTGAAACTAACACTAAACCTGACACTGAATGAGAGCCTGACCCTAACTCTAACCCTAAACGTAACCCTGACACTGACACTAACATGGCCCCTGACCCGAAACCTAAGGCTGAACCTAACCCTAAAAAAACCCCTAACATTATCCCTGACACTGACCCTAACCCAGTCTAACCCTAACCCGCACCTATCTCTAAGCCTAACTCTAACCTCACTTTAACAATTATCCTGACCCTCTCACTGAACCTGATCATAACCCTAACTCTGAACATTGCCTATGTCAGAACTTAACCTTAAAACTGACCCTGACCTTGACCTTAATACTGACCCTAACCCTGACTGTAAACCTAATTCTGACCCAATCCGTGAGCCTGAACAGATTAGTAACCCTAAAGCTAACCCTGATCCTGAACCTACTCATAAAACAGAACCTAAACATAAAGCTGACCTTACCATAACCATGAACCTAACCCTGACCCTAACCCTAACCCTGACACTAAACCTGTCCCAAACCTAACCCTGACCTGACATGACCTTGCCCCCAAAGCAAAACTTGAACCTGACCCTAAAACTGACCATGACCCTGAACCTGACCCTAAACCTAACCGTGAGCCTAACACTGACCCTGACCCTGACTCTGACCGTTAACGCTAACACTGAACCTACTGTGATCCTGACCCTAAACCTAACCATGAACCTAACCCTAACCCTGACCCCTACCCTAAGCCTTATGCTAACCCTGACCCCAAAGACGTCTAACCCTAAACCTGACCCTAATTCTTTCTTAACCCTAACCATAACACTAACCTGGTCTAAAGCCAGCTCTGTTCCCTCCAGCGGGAAAACAGCTGCACGCAGGCCTCCCAGGGGCTGGGGGGAGGCTGTATGGGGGTCACAGGATGGGCACTGCATTGAGTGGTGTGAGAGCCTTGAGCAGCGTGGGGACCAGCGGCTCAGGGAGCTCTGGTGGAGCAGGAAGTTTGGTAAGGAACCCCCAGACAGTGGTGACCTCACTTCCTTGACAAAGGGCCCAATGGAATTGGAACCTACGTATCCAGGCATCCCATTACAGAGAAACGCCCTCCCCAGCTCTATCTAGGCACATCCTAAAGGAAGCGACATGTTCTTCTGCTGTACTGAAGCCGAGAGGATGCAGGGAGAAGAGACCTGGCCCGTCTGACACGTCCCCTCCCTGGCAGGTCATATCAGGTTCCCCAATGCCTCAGGCCCTTTGGCTAAAAAATCAAAAGGTGACACCAGGGGGCTCAGATCAGAGAGTCCCACACCTTCTGATCCACTCGTATAGGCTTAGGTCTCCTCCCCGCTGTGTGTGGGTGTGTGTGTGGGGGGGTGCCTCTGTGTGTCTGTGTGTCTGTGTGTAAAGAGGTCCTGGCTATGCCATCGAGGGTGGAGATGCCCCAAGCAGGATCAGGCTGATGAGGGCTTAGATATCTGGTGGTCAAGTCATGTTCACACCCCAGTTTAAGGCTGGTTAATAGGGATCAGGTGTAGGGTCTACACCCTTCTGCCCAGGGTTTATCCTGAGACCCTGAACGGATGGGTCCATGACCCAGGATCAGGGCTAACCCTAACAGTAACCACTAACCCTGACCCTGACCCTGACTGACTGTGAGACTGCCCCAAACCCTAACCCAAGCCCTGACCCTGACCCTGACCCTGACCCTGACTGTGATCCTGACCTGAACCCTAAACCTAAACCTAAGCCTGACACTGACCCTGATGTGGACCCTGAACCTAAACCTAACTCTGACATTACCGTAACCATGACTCAAACCTAACCAGGACCCTGACCCTGACCCTAATCCTAACCCTGACGCTGACCTAACCCGGACCCTAACCCTAACCCTGATCGTGACTTGAATTGACCCTAACCCTAAACCTTATGGTAACTCTAACCATGACCCTAATAAGGACCCTGAACCTACACCTCATGCTGACCCTGAACCTAACACTAACCCCTACCCTAAACCAAACCCTAACCCTGACCTTATGCTGTCTCACCCACCCTAACCATAACCCTACTTCTAAATCTAACCTAAACCCCATCCCAACCCCTACCACCAAAACCGAAGTATGACACTGAACCGAATATTGACCCTCTACCAAAGCCTGACCCTCAACCTGACCCTGGTCCTGACCTTCATCTGACCGTGACCCTGACCCTAATCCAAACCATGACACTAACACTGACCACTACATAAAAACCTGTCCCTGACCCAAAAGTGGATTTTAAACCAACCTGAACCTGACCCTCAACCAGACACTGGTGCTAAACTTCACCCTGAGCGTGACCCAGACCATGACCATAAACCTAACCTTGACCCTAACAGTGACCCCGACCCTGACCTGAAAACTAAACCTGACCCTGACTGTGAGCCTGACCTTAACTCGAACCATAAATGTAACCCTGACCCTGACGCTGACACTGGCCCTCCTCGAATCCTATTGCTGATCCTAACCCTAACACTAACCCCTAAACCTACCACGGACACTGACCCTAACAAGTTCTAAACCTAACAGTCAACCTAACGCTAACCCTAACACTAACCCTAAACTTAAACAATAACCATGACCCTATACCTGATAATGATTATAACTCTAACCCGGAACTTTGCCTATACCAGACCCTGACCCTAAATCACCCTCACCCTGATCCTAAACCTAACCATGACCCTCACAATGACCACAATATAACCCTGTCCCTGACCCGAATGTGGACTTTAAACCAATACCTGATCCTACGTAAACCTGACACTGGCCCTAGACTTCACCCTGACCCCGACCCAGGCAAAGACCATAAACTTAACTCTGACCCAAACAATGACCCTGACGCTGAAACTAACACTAAACCTGACACTGAATGTGAGCCTGACCCTAACTCTAACCCTAAACGTAACCCTGACCCTGACACTAACATGGGCCCTGACCCGAAAGCTAAGGCTGAACCTAACCCTAAAAAAAAAACCCCTAACATTATCCCTGACACTGACCCTAACCCAGTCTAACCCTAACCCTCAATCTACCTCTAAGCCTAACCTGTCCCAAACCTAACCCTGACCCTGACATGAACCTTGCCACCAAACCAAAACTTGAACCTGACCGTAAATCTGACCATGACCCTGCCTGGACATAAACCTAACCGTCAGCCTAACACTGACCCTGACCCTGACTCTGACTGTAACGCTAACCCTGAACCTACTGTGATCCTGACCCTAAACCTAACCATGAACCTAACCCTAACCCTGACCCCTACCCTAAGCCTTAGGCTAACCCTGACCCCAAAGATATCTACCCTAAACCTGACCCTACGTCTTTCTTAGCCCTAACCCTAACACTAAGCTGGTCTAAACCCAGCTCTGTTCCCTTCCAGCGGGGAAAAACAGCTGCACCCAGGCCTCCCAGGTTCTGGGAGGAGGCTGTATGTGGGTCAATGGATGGGCACTGCATTGAGTGGAGTGTGAGGCCTGAGCAGCGTGGGGACCGGCGGCTCAGGGAGCTCTGGTGGAGCAGGAAGTTTGGTAAGGAACCCCCAGGCATTCGTGAACTCACTTTCCTGACGACAGAGCCCAACGCAATTGGAACCCACGTATCCAGGCATCCCATTACAGAGAAACGCCCTCCCCAGATCTATCTAGGAACATCCTAAAGGAAGCACCACGTTCTTCTACTGTACTGAAGCCCAGAGGATGCAGGGAGAAGTGAGCTCGCCCGCCAGACACGTCCCCTCCCTGGCAGGTCATATAAGGTTTCCCCAATGCCTCAGGCCCTTTGGCTAATAAAATCAAAAGGTGACACCAGTGGGCTCATAGTCGGAGAGTCCCACACCTTCTGATCTATGGGTGTAGCCCTAGGTGTCCTCCCTGTCTCTCTCCCTGTGTGTGTGTGTGTGTGTGTGTGTGTGTGTGTGTATGAGTGCGAGTGCCTCTGGGTGTCTGTGTGTCTGTGTGTAAAGAGTATCTGGCCATGTGATCCTGGGTGGAGATGCCCCAAGCAGGATGAGGCTGATATGGGGTTAGATGTCTGGTGGGTAAGTCATGTTCACACCCCAGTTTTAAGGCTGCTTAAGTGGGATCAGTTGTAGGGTCTACACACTTCTGCCCAGGGTTTATCATGAGACCCTGAATGAATGAGTCCATGACTCAGGAGCGGGGCTAACCATAACAGTAACCACTAACCCTGACCCTGACACTGACTGTGAGCCTGCCCCAAACCCTAACCCAAGACCTGACCCTGACTCTGACCCTGACCCTTACCATGATCCTTACCTGAACCATAAACCGAAACCTAAGCCTGGCAAGGACCCTGATGTGGACCCTGAACCTAAACCTAACTCTGACATTAACGAAAATATGACTAATACCTCACCATGACCCATACCCTGACCCTAATCCTAACCCTGACGCAGACCTATCCCTGACCCTAACACTAACCCTGACACTGAATGTGAGCCTGAACCTAACTCTAACCCTAAACGTAATCCTGACCCTGACACTAACACGGGCCCTGACCTGAAACCTAATGCTGAACATAACCCTAAAACTAACCCCTAATATTATCCCTGATACTGACCTTAACCCGGTCTAATCCTAACCCTCAACCTACCTCTAACCATAACCCTAACCCCACTTTAACAATTATCCTGACCCTCTCCCTGAACCTGATCTTAACCCTAACTCTGAACTTTGCCTACGTCAGAACTTAACCTTAAAACTGACCCTGGCCTTGACCTTAACACTGACCCTAACCCTGACTGTAAACCTAACTCTGACCCAATCCATGAGCCTGAACAGATTAGTAACCCTAAAGCTAACCCTGATCCTGAATCTACTCATAAAACAGAACCTAAACATAAAGCTGACCTTACCATAACCATGAACCTAACCCTGACCCTGACCCTAACCCTGACACTAAACCTGTCCCAAACCTAACCCTGACCTGACATGACCTTGCCCCCAAACCAAAACTTGAACCTGACCCTAAAACTGACCATGACCCTGAACCTGACCCTAAACCCAACTGTGAGCCTAACACTGACCCTGAGCCTGACTCTGCTGCTGTAACGCTAACCCTGAACCTACTGTGATCCTGACCCTAAACCTGACCATGAACCTAACCCTAACCCTGACCCCTACCCTAAACCATATGCTAACCCTGACCCCAAAGACGTCTAACCCTAACCCTGACCCTAAGTCATTCTTAACCCTAACCCTAACACTAACCTGGTCTAATACCAGCTCTGTTCCCTCCAGCGGGGAAAACAGCTGCAAGCAGGCCTCCCAGGGGCTGTGGGGAGGCTGTATGGGGGTCACAGGATGGGCACTGCATTGAGTGGAGTGTGAGCCTTGAGCAGCTTGCGGACCGGCGGCTCAGGGAGCTCTGGTGGAGCAGGAAGTTTGGTAAGGAGCCCCCACGCAGTGGTGACCTCACTTCCTTGATGACCGAGCCCAAGGGAATTGGAACCCACATATCCAGGCACCCCATTACAGAGAAAACCGCAATGCCCAGCTCATTTCTAGGCACAACCTAAAGGAAGCGACATGTTCTCTGTTGTACTAAAGCCGAGAGGATGCAGGGAGAAGAGAGCTGGCCCGTCTGACACGTCCCCTACCTGGCAGGTCATATCAGGTTTCCCCATCACCTCAGGCCCTTTGACTAATAAATTTAAAAGGTGACACCAGGGGGCTCAGAGTCAGAGAGTCCCACACCTCTTATCCACTTGTGTAGCCCTAGGTCTCCTCCCTGTCTCTGTGTGTGTGTGTGTTTGTGTGCCTCTGGGTGTCTGTGTGTCTGTGTGTAAAGAGGACCTGGCCATGCCATCGTGGGTGGAGATGCCCCAAGCAGGATCAGGCTGATGAGGGAGGTAGATGTCTCGTGGGCAAGTCATGTTCACACCCCAGTTTAAGGCAGGTTAAGTGGGATCGGGTGTAGGGTCTATACCATTCTGCCCAGGGTTTATCCTGAGACCCTGAAGGGACGGGTCCATGACCCAGGAGCGGGGCTAACCCTAACAGTAACCACTAACCCTGACCCTGACACTGATATGAGCCTGCCGCAAACCCTAACCCAAGCCCTGACCCTGACCCTGACCCTGACCCTGACTGTGATCCTGACCTGAACCCTAAACCTAACCTAAGCCGGACACTGACCCTGATGTGGACCCTGAACCTAAACCTAACTCTGACATTACCATAACCATGATTCAAACCTAACCAGGACCCTGACCCTGACCCTAATCCTAACCCTGATGCTGACCTAACCCGGACCCTAACCCTACCCCTGAACGTGACAGTGTGCTTGACCCTAACCCTAAACCTAATGGTAAATCTAACCGTGACCCTAAAAAGGACCCTGAACCTACACATCATGCTGACCCTGACCTTAACACTAACCCCTAACCTAAACCAAACCGTAACCCTGACCTTCCGCTGTCTATCCCTAACCCTAACCATAACCCTACTTCTAACCCTAACCCTAACCACAATCTCAAACCCTACTGCCAAAACCTAACTGTGACACTGATCCAAACATTGACCCTATATGAAAGCCTGACCCTCAACCTGACCCTGGCCCTGATCTTTACCTGACCCTGACTCTGACCCTAATCCTAACCTTGACACTAACTCTGACCACTACATAACCCTGTCCCTGACCCGAATGTGGAATTTAAACCAATACCTGAACCTGACCCTAAGCAGGACACTGGTGCTAAACTTCACCCTGACCTTGACCCAGACCGTGACGATAACCTAACCTTGACCCTTACAGTGACCCCGACAATCAACTGAACAGTAAACCTGACCCTGAATGTGAGACTGAACCCTAGTCAAACCCTAAATGTAACCCTGACCCTGACACTAACATGGGCCCTCCCTCGAATCCTATATCTGAAGCTAACCCTATCACTAACCCGTAACCCTACCACGGACCCTGACCCTAACAAGTTCTAACCCTAACCGTCAACCTAACGCTAAACATAAAACTAAAACTAACCCTAAACTTTAACAATAACCCTGACCCTATACCTGACTAAGATCATAACCCTAACCCTGAACTTTGCCTATACCAGACCCTGACCCTAAATCGGACACTGGCCCTGACCCTTAACCTAACCATGAACCTAACAATGACCACTACCTAACCCAGTCCCTGACCCGAATGTGTAATTTAAACCAATACCTGATCCTGACCGTAAACCTGACACTGGTCCTAGACTTCACCCTGTCCCCGACCCAGGCAAAGACCAGAAACCTAAGTCTGACCCTAACAGTGACCCTGAACCTCACCCTAACACTAAACCTGACACTGAATGTGAGCCTGAACTTATCTCTAACCTTAAACGTAAACGTGACACTGACACTAACACGGGCCCTGACCCGAAACCTAACGCTGAACCTAACCCTAAAAAACCCCTAACATTATGCCTGACACTGACCCTAACCCAGTCTAACCTAACTCCCAACCTACCCCTAAGCCTTACTCTAACCCCACTTTAACAATTATCCTGACCCTCTCCCTGAACCTGATCATAACCCTAACTCTGAACATTGCCTATGTCAGAACTTAACCTTAAAACTGACCCTGGCCTTGACCTTAACACTGACCCTAACCCTGACTGTAAACCTAACTCTGACCAAATCCGTGAGCCTGAACAGATTAGTAACCCTAAAGCTAACCCTGATCCTGAATCTACTCATAAAACAGAACCTAAACATAAAGCTGACCTTACCATAACCATGAACCTAACCCTGACCCCCTGACCCTAACCATGACACTAAACCTGTCCCAAACCTAACCCTGACCTGACATGACCTTGCCCCCAAACCAAAACTTGAACCAGACCCGAAAACTGACCATGACCATGAATCTTACCCTAATCGTAACCGTGAGCCTAACACTGACCCTGAGCCTGACTCTGACCGTAACGCTAATCCTGACCTACTGTGAGCCAGACCCTAAACCTAACCATGAACCTAACCCTAACCCTGACCCCTACCCTAAGCCTTATGCTAACCCTGACCCCAAAGACGTCTAACCCTAACCCTGACCCTAATTCTTTCTTAACCCTAACCCTAACACTAACCTGGTCTAAATCCAGCTCTTTTCCATCCAGTGGGGAAAACAGCTGCACGCAGGCCTCCCAGGGGCTGTGGGGAGGCTGTATGGGGGTCACAGGATGGGCACTGCATTGAGTGGAGTGTGAGCCTTGAGCAGCGTGGGGACCGGCGGCTCAGGGAGCTCTGGTGGAGCAGGAAGTTCGGTAAGGAACCCCCAGGCAGTGGTGACCTCACTTCCTTGACGAAGGGCCCAACGGAATTGGAACCCACGTATCCAGGCATCCATTACAGAGAAACGCCCTCCCCAGCTCTATCTAGGCACATCCTAAAGGAAGCGACATGTTCTTCTGCTGTACTGAAGCCGAGAGGATGCAGGGAGAAGAGACCTGGCCCGTCTGACACGTCCCCTCCCTGGCAGGTCATATCAGGTTTCCCCAATGCCTCAGGCCCTTTGGCTAAAAAATCAAAAGGTGACACCAGGGCGCTCAGATCAGAGAGTCCCACACCTTCTGATCCACTCGTATAGGCTTAGGTCTCCTCCCCGCTGTGTGTGGTGTGTGTGTGTGTGTGTGGGGGGGGTGCCTCTGTGTGTCTGTGTGTCTGTGTGTAAAGAGGTCCTGGCTATGCCATCGAGGGTGGAGATGCCCCAAGCAGGATCAGGCTGATGAGGGCTTAGATATCTGGTGGTCAAGTCATGTTCACACCCCAGTTTAAGGCTGGTTAAGAGGGATCGGGTGTAGGGTCTACACCCTTCTGCCCAGGGTTTATCCTGAGACCCTGAACGGATAGGTTCATGACCCAGGATCAGGGCTAACCCTAACAGTAACCACTAACCCTGACCCTGACCCTGACTGACTGTGAGACTGCCCTAAACCCTAACCCAAGCCCTGACCCTGACCCTGACCCTGACTGTGATCCTGACCTGAACCCTAAACATAAACCTAAGCCTGACACTGACCCCTATGTGTGGACCCTGAACCTTAGCCTAACTCTGAACATTACCGTAACCATGACTCAAACCTAACCAGGACCCTGACCCTGACTCTAATCCTAACCCTGACGCTGACCTAACCCAGACCCTAAACCTAATCCTGACCGTGACTTGTGCTTGACCTTAACCCTAAACCTAATGGTAACTCTAACCATGACCCTAACAAGGACCCTGAACCTACACATCATGCTGACCCTGACCTTAACACTAACCCCTAACCTAAACAAAATCCTAACCCTGACCTTACGATATCTATCCCTAATCTTAAACATAACCCTACTTCTAACTCTAACCCTAACCCCAATCCCAAACCCTACCGCCAAAACCTAACTGTGACAGGGAACCGAACATTGACCCTATACGAAAGCCTGACCCTCAACCTGACCCTGGCCCTGACATTTACCGGACCCTGACTCTGACCCTAATCCTAACCTTGACACTAACTCTGACAACTACATTAACCTGTCCCAGACCCGAATGTGGACTTTAAACCAATACCTGAACTGACCCTAAACAGGACACTGGTGCTAATCTTCACCCTGACCTTGACCCAGACCATGACGATAACCTAACCTTGACCCTTACAGAGACCGCGAAATCTACTGAACACTAAACCTGACCCTGCATGTGAGACTGAAACTAACTCTGACCCTAAATGTAACCCTGACCCTGACACTAACATGGGACCTCCCCCGAAACGTATCTCTGAACCTAACCCTAACACAAACCCCTAACCCTACCATGGACCCTGACCCCAACAAGTTCTAACCCTAACCGTCAACCTAACGCTAAATGTAGAACTATCCCTAAACATTAAGAATAACCCTGACCCTATACCTGACTCTGATCATAACCCTAACCCTGAAATTTGCCTATACCAGACCCTGACCCTAAACCGGACACTGGACCTGACCCGTAACCTAACCATGAACCTAACAATGACCACTACATAACCCTGTCCCTGACACGAATGTGGACTTTAAACAAATACCTGATCCTGACCGTAAACCTGACACTGGCCCTAGACTTCACCCTGACCCCGACCCAGGCAAAGACCAGAAACCTAAGCCTGACCCTAACAGTGACCCTGACCCTCACCCTAACAATAAACCTGACACTGAAAGTAAGCCTGAACCTATCTCTAACCCTAAACGAAACCCTGACCCTGACACTAACACGGGCCCTGACCTGAAACCTAACGCTGAACCTAACCCTAAACCTAACCCCTAACATTATTCCTGACACTGACCCTAACCCGGTCTAACCCCAACACGCAACCTACCTCTAACCCTAAACCTAACCACACTTTAACAATAATCCTGACCCTTTCCCTGAACCTGATCATAACCCTAACTCTGTACTTTGCCTATGTCAGACCTTTACCTTAAAACAGACCCTGGCCTTGACCTTAATACTGACCCTAAACCTGACTGTTAACCTAACTCTGACTCAATCCGTGAGCCTGAACAGATTAGTAACCCTAAAGCTAACCCCCTGATCCTGAACCTACTCATGAAACAGAACCTAAAAATAAAGCTGACCTTACCATATCCATGAACCTAAACCTGACCCTGACCCTAATCCTGACACTAAACCTGTCCAAAACCTAACCCTGACCTGACATGACCTTGCCCCCAAACCAAAACTTGGACCGGACCGTAAATCAAATCATGACCCTGCCTGGACATAAACCTAACTGTCAGCCTAACACTGACCCTGACCCTGACTCTGACCGTAAGGCTAACCCTGAAACTACTGTGATCATGACACTAAACTTAACCATGAACCTAACCCTAACCCTGACCCCTACCCTAAGCCTTACGCTAACCCTGACTCCAAAGACGTCTAACCCTAACACTGACCCAACGCCATCTCTTCCAAATTCGGTTTTTAGGCTTCAGAACCTTGACGTTTTCTCCAATCACTGCCCAGGGTTGAACATGAGGCAGAAATCTGAAATCCTTCCCCATGGCAAGAAATCTTGTGGTTGGCGTGTTGCCCAACGTTCAGTGTAGTTGATAGCAGTGTGGCCCTTTGACCAAGCCATGCTTGAGGGCCGCGTTGGTCACAAATACGCATTGTGACCCTCAGCGTGAGCCCAGTCTCCAAGTAATGTCTCTCAGTGGCCTGGACCAAGAGACGGCATATTGGGCTTGCCATGCCCCTAGGCCCCAACTTTTAACCATAGTTCGTGTTGTCCATTCGCCCCTCCCCAGTGCTCTGCTTTAGAATGAGGTAACCAAACTGAAAAGACTCCTCCCATCCCACAGATTGACCCCCAAATTGGGATCGGGCCAAATCCACAGAGAGGAAGACTCATCCATGGCCCATGAGGCCACCCCGACATTCCACGCCCATCGTTGACACAAAATCCAGAGACAAAAGCCTGAATAAGCGCCTCACACTCGCTCTTTCTTCCTATCCCAAAGAGATCCCCTCACGGTCTGTAGATCGGGACTGCCATACATACGTCACCAAAACAAGCCGAGTGTGTGTTTTCAGACTTCTATCCCCACATTCCTGGCTTCCACACCCTCCAGCCTGGGGACCCTGGAGCCACACATCAGGTCTGTGCCTCTCAAATCCACAGGAATTCTGCCCCTTCCATTAACCACAATCATACAAACTCGGAGAAACCTCCAAAGTCCCCAAGGCCATCCCCATAATATAGAACGCCCAGGACAAACAAGGGCTGCCTGGAACCAGCTGAGCATCCATCTCCACTCATACTGTAGATGGATGTCCCCAGAGAAGGAGATTGAACAGGACAGGGCCCTAGGCCCTAATGGGGGGTCCATTGTTTTGGTTTCCTGCTATCTCTCATCAGAGGCCTGTTTTCCAATATCAGCATGTGGGGCTTTCCTGAGGCACCAATCAGATCAAACCTAGTCTCCACATGGGAAACTTGTCTTTTGGAGATGATGCAAAACCTCTGCTTAGGAGAAGCATTCAGGGTCCGTGTGGCACCGCCCCGTGCCAAGGTCTCCATGCACACAAAACCACAATAGGACCCATCCGCAGGAGAGTCCATTTCAACTCAGCCCCCTCCGTTGCTCCCCTAGAGCTAGCATATCAAAACTGTCTATTAACTAGGAGACAGTTAGAATCGAGGCAGTCTGCCCAGGGTTCCATCCTTCGATCCCCTGCTTTGCTGTCGTTCCTTATGAAACATCCTGGAGCGATCCAACAGATCTCAATTGTTGATCAGAAAAAAAAATCCTTGTGGCTTGGAGCATATCTCAACTCCCCTCCTGGGGTAAACCTCCATGGCTTCGAGATGCTGCCCCCTTCAAGAAAGGGGAAACCATAATGGACAGAAACTCCAACCTGAGCCTAGGTCTGAACCCTCCCTGACTTCAGATGCACGAAGTCCCGATTCAGATGTGCAGAGAGTGCCTGCCGTGCCCTCGCCTCCGGAACCTACGCCTAACTTGTGTTCTCATTCTTCCGTCCTCACACTCCTTGCCCAAAGGGCATCCAGTTTGGGAATTCCGGAGCCACAAAGCAGCACTCTGCCTGCCCTCCAGAAGAAAAACGTTGCCCTTGGGCTACCCAGAAACAATAAATGAGGATCAGGCTGCACGGCACTCGACTCTCCCCGAATTATACAATATACCCTGAAAACTAATGCCTGGTCTGACGCAGCCTAGGCCTGAACCTTCCGACCAACACTCAGCGACCTGGCTCCACACTGAGCACGTCGGACCTGTCATGGACTTAAGTCGTCATCTCTTCCCAAGCTCGGTTTTCAGACTACACAACCTAGACCTTAACTCAAATCACGGCCCAGCGGTGAAAGAGATGAAAAAAAATCAGAACTACTACTTCCCCATGGCAAGAATACATGTAGTTGGCATGGAGCCCAACGTTCAGTGTAGGAGCAACAGTGTGGACCATGATTCCCGCACATGCTTGAGCGCCTAGAAGGCATAAACACACACTTGTGACCCTCAGCGTGAGTTCTGTCCTCAAGGAAGGCCTCTCAGTGGCTGGAACTAACCATAGTTCGGTTTGTCCATTCACCCCTCCGCAGGGCTCTGCTTTGAAATCCCTCTTTTTGTAGGACACCTGAGGTAACCAAACTGATAGGACTCCTCCCATCCCCAAGATGGACCCAAAACAATTGGGTACGTGCCAAATCCACAGAGAGGAAGACTTGTCCATGGCCCATGAGGCCTCCTCGACATTCCACGGCCATTGTTGACACAAAATCCAGAGACAAAAGACTGAAGAAATGCCTCACACTCACTCTTTCTTCATATCCCGAAGAGTTCTCCTCACGGCCTGTAGATAGGGCCTGCCATACTTATGACCCAAACGTAAGCCGCGTTAGTTTTTTGAGACTTCTATCCCCACGCTCCTGGCCCACACACCCTCCAGGCTGGGGCCCCTGGAGCCACACATCAGGTCTGTGCCTGCCCACTCCACTGGAATTCTGCCCATTCACTTGACCACACGCCTCCAAATTAGGAGAAACCTCCACAGTCCCTGAAGCCATCCCAATTGTGTAGGCCGCCCGGGACAAACAAGGGCGTCTGACAACAGCTGAGCATCTACCTCCACTCATACCGTAGTTGGATGTCACCAGGGTAGTAGATTGAACCTCACAGGTCCCTAGGCCGTAATCGGATCCAAGGCTTTTCTTTCCAGGCTTCTCTCCTCAGAGGCATGTTTTCAAATACCAGCATGCGGGGGTTTCCGGAGGCAAATCTTGTCTCAACATGGGAAAATAGCAGGCTGGAACTGTGTCAAAACTTCCGCTTAGGAGAATCCTTCAGGGCCCGGTGCCACCACCCCTTTCCAAGGTCTCCATGGACACAAACCCACATTAGGACCCATCCACAAGAGAGTCCATTTCAACTCAACCCTCTCAGTTTCTCCCCCAGATCCAGCAGATCTAACCTGTCTTGCCACTAGGACACAAGAGGAATGAGAGTCGGGCTTCCCAGCCATCCATCCTTAGAACCCTACTCGGAATCGATCTGTATGGGAAGTCCTGGAGCCAACCAACAGGTCTCAATGGCCCTGCAGAAGAATCTTTACGGTTTGGAGCATCTCACAACTCCCATCGTGGAAAAAATTCCATGGCCTCGTGATCCACCACCTCTTCATGAAGAGGGCCATAAGGGACAGAAACTCCAACCTGAGCGTTCGTCAGATCCTCACCTGATTTCAGATGCACGAGATCTCGTTTCAGCTCTGTAGAGCGTACCTGCCATGCCCTCGCCCAGAAACCTAAGGTTGCTTGTGTTCTCAGACTTTGTCCTCAACTCCTGGCCCACAAGCCCTCCAGTTTGGCAATTCCAGAACTACAATGCAGCCCTCTGCCTGCCGTCCAGAAGAAAAAACATTGCCCTCTGGGGCTAACCAGAAGCCCCAAAGGAGGATCAACCTTTTCGCCACGTGACTGTACCCCAATTCTACAGGATGCCCTGGGCACTCATGCCCTTTCTGTCACAGCCTGAGCCTGGACCTCCCGACCCACACCCAGCCAGCTGGACTCACACTGAACACATCGGACCTGCCAAAGCCTTAGGTCGTCATCTCTTCCCAACGTCGGTTTTCAGGCTTCAGAACCTAGAAGTTTTCTCCAATCACTGCCCAGGGTTGAACATGAGGCAGAAATCAGAAATCCTTCTCCATGGCAAGAAATCTTGTGGTTGGCGTGTTGCCCAACGTTCAGTGTAGTTGATAGCAGTGTGGCCCTTTGACCCCGCCATGCTTGAGGGCCGTGTTGGTCACAAATACGCATTGTGACCCTCAGCGTGAGCCCAGTCCCCAAGTAAGGTCTCTCAGTGGCTGGACCAAGAGACGGCATATTGGGCTTGCCATGCCCCTCGGCCCCAATTTTTAACCATAGTTCGTGTTGTCCATTCGCCCCTCCCCAGTGCTCTGCTTTAGAATGAGTTAACCAAACTGAAAGGACTCCTCCCATCCCACAGATTGACCCCCAAATTGGGATCGGGCCAAATCCACAGAGAGGAAGACTCATCCATGGCCCATGAGGCCTCCCCGACATTCCACGCCCATCGTTGACACAAAATCCAGCGACAAAAGCCTGAATAAGCGCCTCACACTCGCTCTTTCTTCCTATCCCAAAGAGTTCCCCTCACGGTCTGTAGATCGGGACTGCCATACCTACGTCCCCAAAACAAGCCGAGTGTGTGTTTTCAGACTTCTATCCCCACATTCCTGGATTCCACACCCTCCAGCCTGGGGACCCTGGAGCCACACATCAGGTCTGTGCCTCTCAACTCCACAGGAATTCTGCCCCTTCCATTGACCACAATCATACAAACTCGGAGAAACCTCCAAAGTCCCCAAGGCCATCCCCATAGTATAGAACGCCCAGGACAAACAAGGGCTGCCTGGAAACAGCTGAGCATCCATCTCCACTCATACTGTAGATGGATGTCCCCAGAGAAGGAGATTGAATGGGTCAGGGCCCTAGGCCCTAATGGGGTCCATTGTTTTGGTTTCCTGCTATCTCTCATCAGAGGCCTGGTTTCCAATATCAGCATGTGGGGCTTTCCTGAGGCACCAATCAGATCAAATCTAGTCTCCACATGGGAAACTTGTCTTTTGGAGATGACGCAAAACCGCTGCTTAGGAGAAGCATTCAGGGTCCGTGTGTCACAGCTCCGTGCCAGGGTCTCTATGCACACAAACCCACAATAGGACCCATCCGCAGTAGAGTCCATTTCAACTCAGCCCCTTCCGTTGCTCCCCTAGAGCTAGCATATCAAAACTGTCTATTAACTGGGAGACAGTTAGAATCGATACAGTCTGCCCAGGGTTCCATCCTTCAATCCCTGCTTTGCTGTCGTTCCTTATGAAACATCCTGGAGCGATCCAACAGATCTCAATTGTTGATCAGAAAATATCCTTGTGGCTTGGAGCATATCCCAACTCCCCTCCTGGGCAAACCTCCATGGCTTCGAGTTGCTGACCCCTTCAAGAAAGGGCCATAATGGACAGAAACTCCAACCTGAGCCTAGGTCTGAACCCTCCCTGACTTCAGATGTACGAAGTCCCGATTCAGAGGGGCAGAGAGTGCCTGCCGTGCCCTCGTCCCGGAACCTACGCCTAACTTGTGTTCTCATTCTTCCGTCCTCACACTCCTTGCCCAAAGGGCATCCAGTTTGGGAATTCCGGAGCCACAAAGCAGCACTCTGCCTGCCCTCCAGAAGAAAAACGTTGCCCTTGGGGCTACCCAGAAAAGCTAAATGAGGATCACGCTGCACGGCACTCGACTCTCCCACAATTATACAATATACCCTGAAAACTAATGCCTGGTCTGACGCAGCCTAGGCCTGAACCTCCCGACCAACACCCAGCGACCTGGCTCCACACTGAGCACGTCGGACCTGTCATGGACTTAAGTCGTCATCTCTTCCCAAGCTCGGTTTTCAGACTACACAACCTAGACCTTAACTCAAATCACGGCCCAGCGGTGAAAGAGATGAAAAAAAAAACAGAACTACTACTTCCCCATGGCAAGAATACATGTGGTTGGCATGGAGCCCAACGTTCAGTGTAGGAGCAACAGTGTGGACCATGATTCCTGCCCATGCTTGAGCGCCTAGAAGGCATAAACACACACTTGTGACCCTCAGCGTGAGTTCTGTCCTCAAGGAAGGCCTCTCAGTGGCTGGAACTAACCATAGTTCGGTTTGTCCATTCACCCCTCCGCAGGGCTCTGCTTTGAAATCCCTCTTTTTGTGGGACACCTGAGGTAACCAAACTGATAGGACTCCTCCCATCCCCAAGATGGAACCAAAACAATTGGGTACGTGCCAAATCCACAGAGAGGAAGACTTGTCCATGGCCCATGAGGCCTCCTCGACATTCCACGGCCATTGTTGACACAAAATCCAGAGACAAAAGACTGAAGAAATGCCTCACACTCACTCTTTCTTCATATCCCGAAGAGTTCTCCTCACGGCCTGTAGATAGGGCCTGCCATACTTATGTCCCCAAACGTAAGCCGCGTTAGTGTTTTGAGACTTCTATCCCCACGCTCCTGGCCCACACACCCTCCAGGCTGGGGCCCCTGGAGCCACACATCAGGTCTGTGCCTGCCCACTCCACTGGAATTCTGCCCATTCACTTGACCAAACGCCTCCAAATTAGGAGAAACCTCCACAGTCCCTGAAGCCATCCCAATTGTGTAGGCCGCCCGGGACAAACAAGGGCGTCTGACAACAGCTGAGCATCTACCTCCACTCATACCGTAGTTGGATGTCACCAGGGTAGTAGATTGAACCTCACAGGTCCCTAGGCCGTAATCGGATCCAAGGCTTTTCTTTCCAGGCTTCTCTCCTCAGAGGCATGTTTTCAAATACCAGCATGCGGGGGTTTCCGGAGGCAAATCTTGTCTCGACATGGGAAAATAGCAGGCTGGAACTGTGTCAAAACTTCCGGTTAGGAGAATCCTTCAGGGCCCGGTGCCACCACCCCTTTCCAAGGTCTCCATGGACACAAACCCACATTAGGATCCATCCGCAGGAGAGTCCATTTCAACTCTGGCTTCTCGGTTGCTCCGCCAGAGCCAGCAGATAGAACCTGTCTTGTCGCTAGGAGACGATTGAGATGCGAGGCGGCTTGCCCAGGGCTCCGCCCTTAGAACCCTGCTCTGGCGTCGTTCCATATGGAACGTCCTGGACCCATCCAAAAGGTCTCAAATGTCCTGCAGAAGGAATCCTTGCGTTTTGGAGCATCTCACAACTCCCAACGTGGGAAAACCGTGATGGCTTTCTGAAGCCCCCACCCCCTTTCTGAAGGGGAAATCATGGACAGGAACTCCAACCTGAGCCAACGTCTGATCCTCGCCCTGAATTCAGATGCACGACATCTCGATGCAGCTCTGCAGAGTGTGCCGGCCTTGCCCTCGCCCTTAAACCTATGTGAAACTTCTGTTCTCCAATGTCCGTCCTCACACTCCTGGCCCCCAAGACCTCACGTTTGGCAATTCTGGACCCACCAGGCAGCACTCTGCCTGCCCTCCAGATAAAAAGCAAAATGTTGCCCTATGGAGCTTCCCAGACACCCGAAATGAGGATAGACCTACACGGCACCCTTCTGTACACAAATTATATTGACAAATCTGGGCACTAATACACTGTCTGACACAGCCTGAGCCCGGACTTCCTGACCAACACCCAGACAGCTGACCGCACACTGAGCACAACAGACCCGCCATGGCCTTAGCTCGTCATCTATTCCCAACCTAGCTTCTCAGGCTTCAGGACATAGACCTTAACTCCACACCCCGCCAAGGGGTGAATGTGATGCAGAAATCAGAACTCCTCCTCCCTATGGCAAGAAACCTTGTGGTTGGCATGTTGTCCCACGTTCAGCGTAGGAGAAACCAGCGTTCACCATGAGGCCCCGCCCATGCTTGAGTACAAAGAGGCCATATACACGCATTGTGACCCTCAGCGTGAGTCCTGTCCTCTAGTAAGTCCTCTCAGTGGCTGGACCATTAGACGTCATAATGGGCTTGCCATGCCCCTAGGCCCCAAGTTTTAACCAGCTTTCTGGTTGTCCAGTCGCCTCTCCCCAGGGCTCTGCCCTGGAAACTCTCTTTTGGTGGGACAACTGAGGTAAAAACAAAAGAAAACGGACTCCTCCCATCTCAAAGAATAACCCCAAACTCTTGGGATCGGGCCAAATGTCCAGAGAGGAAGACTCGTCCATGGCCCATGAGGCCACCCGGACATTCCACGGCCATCAGTGACAGAATATCCAGAGACAAAATCTTGAGCAAGCCTCTCACACTCGCCCCCTTGTTCATATCCTGAAGAGTTCTCCTCACGGTCTGTAGATCAGTCCTGCAATACCTACGACCCGAAACCTAAGCCGGGTTTGTGTTTTCAGACAACTGTCCCCACAGCCCTGGCCCACAAAACCTACAGGCACAGGTTCTTGGAGCCAAACCTGAGGACTGTACCTGGGATTTCTGCCCAATCCATTGGCCACAAACCTAGAAATAGGATGATAAACCTCCAAAATGCCCGGGGCCATCCCAATAGTGTTGACTGCCCAGGAAAAACAAGGGCGGTCTGACACCAGCTGAGCATCTACCTGCACTTAGACCCGTGGACAGATGTCCCCAGAGGTAAATTGGAATGAGCAGGCCCCTAGATCCTAATCGGATCCATTGCTTTGTTGTCTAGGCATCTCTCCCCAGAGGCCTGGATTCCAATAGCAGCATATGGCTGTTTCTTGAGGCACCCATCAGAACAAATCTCGTCTCCACGTGGGAATCATGCACGTTGGAGCTGTGTCAAAGCCTCTGGTTAGGAGAACACTTCAGGGACCCTGTGCCACTGCCTCATTCCAAGTTCTCCATGGACACAAACCCACATTAGGACCCATCCACAAGAGAGTCCATTTCAACTCAACCCTCTCAGTTTCTCCCCCAGATCCAGCAGATCTAACCTGTCTTGCCACTAGGACACAAGAGGAATGAGAGACGGGCTTCCCAGCCATCCATCCTTAGAACCCTACTCGGAATCGATCCGTATGGGAAGTCCTGGAGCCAACCAACAGGTCTCAATCGCCCTGCAGAAGAAACTTTACGGTTTGGAGCATCTCACAACTCCCATCGTGGGAAAACCCCCATGGCCTCGTGATCCACCACCCCTTCAAGAAGGGGCCCTCAGGGACAGAATGTCCAACCTGAGCGATCGTCTGATCATCGCCCTGACTTCAGATGCACGAGATCTCGATTCAGGCCTGTAGATTGTGCCTGCCATATCCTCACCCGGAATCCTAGGCCTAGCTTGGGTTCTCATAGTTCCATCCTCAGACTACTGACGCACAAGCCTTCCAGTTTGGCAATCCAGACTACAATGCAGCACTCTGCCTGCCCTCCAGAAGAAAAACATTGCCCTCTGAAGCTACCCAGATAGCCCAAATGAGGATCAACCTGCACGCCATTCGGCTGTACCCCAAATATATAGGGCTGACCTGGGCACTAATGCCCTTTTGACACAGCCTGAGCCTGGACCTCCTGGCCCCACCCAGACTGCTTGCCGCACACTGAGCACATCGGACCCGCCATGGCCTTAGGTCGTCATCTCTTCTCAATCTCGGTTTTCAGGCTTCAGAATCTAGACCATATCTCCAATCACGGCCCGGGTTTGAAAATGATGCAGAAAATCAGAACTCTTTCCCCATGGCAAGAAACCTTCTGGTTGGCATGTTGTCCAAGGTTCAGTGTAGTTGAAACCCGTGTGGCCCATGAGGCGCCGCCCATGCTTGCGGCCACATTGGTCACAAACACACATTGTGACCCTCAGCCGGAGCCCAGTCCTCAGGTAAGGCCTCTCAGTGGCAGGAAGGAGAGACAACATATTGGGCTTGCTATGCCCCTAGGCCCCAATTTTAAACCATAGTTCGTGTTGTCCCTTCACTCTTCCCCAGGGCTCTGCTTTGGAATTCCTCTTTTGGTGGGACACCTGAGGTAACAAACCTGAAAGGAGTCCTCCCATCCCACAGATTGACGAAAAACAATTGGGATCGGGCCAAATCCACAGAGAGCAAGATTCGTCCATGGCCCATGAGGCCTCCCCAACTTTCCACGACCATCCCTGATACACAATCCAGAGACAAAAGCCTGCGCTCGCCCCTCAGACTCGCTCATTTTCATATCGTGAAGAGTTCATCACATAAGAACCTACACGGCACTCGAATGCACCCAAAATATATAGTCTAACCTGGGCACTAATGCACTGTCTGACAACCTGAACCCGGACCTCGTGACCAACACCCAGACAGCTGTCCGCACACTGAGCACATCAGACCCGCCATGGCCATAGATCATCATCTCTTCCCTACCTCAGTTTTCAGGCTTCAGAACCTAGACCTTATCTCCAATCACTGCCCAGAGGCGACTGTGATGCAGAAAAAACAGAACTCTTCCTTTCCCATGGCAAGAAACCTTGTGGTTGGCATGTTGTCCAAAGTTCAGTGTAGGAGAAACCAGCATTCACCCTGAGGCCCCGCCCATTCTTGAGTGTGACGAGGGCATAAACATGCATTGTGTCCCTCAGCGTGAGTCCTGTCCTCTAGTACGTCCTCTCAGTGGCTGGACCATTAGATGTCATAATGGGCTTGACATGTCCCTAGGCCCCAATTTTTAACCAGATTTCTGGTTGTCCAGTCACCCCATCCCAGGGCTCTACTCTGCAATCCCTCATTTGGTGGGACACCTGAGGTTGAAAAACAAAACAAAAAAAAATCAACAACAACAGAACAACGGACTTCTTCCATCCCACAGAATGACCCCAAACTCTTTGGACGTGGCCAAACCCCCAGAGAGTAAGACTCGTCCATTTCCTATGGTGTCACCCGGAAATTTCATGACCATGAGTGACACGATATCCAGAGACAAAAACGTGAGCAAGAGCCTCACACTCGCCCTTTTTTCATATCCCGAAGAGTTCTACTCATGCTCTGTATATCAGTCCTGCCATACCTATGACCCGAAACATAAGCGGAGTTTGTGTTTTCAGACAACTCTCCAAACAGCCCTGGCCTACACACCCTACAGGCTCAGGCCCCTGGAGCCAACCTGACGACTGTGCTTGCCCTCTCCAAGGGAATTGTATGTGCCCATTCCAATGGCCACAACCCTACTAATAGGATAAACCTCCAAAGTCCCTGAGGCCATCCCAATATTTGTGGCATCCCAGGACAAACAAGGGCAATCTGGGCCCATCTGAGCACCTACCGGCACTCAGACCCGTAGACTGATGTCCCCAGTGTAAAAAGGAACGAACAGGCCCATAGGCACCTATCAGATCTATTGCTTTGGTTTCCAGTCATTTCTCTTTAGAGATCCTTAGAACCCTTAGAACCCCTGCTCTTGCGTCGTTCCTTATGGGACATCCTTGAGCCATCCAACAGGTTTCGACTGTCCCACAGGAGTCCTTGTTCATGGACCACCTCACAACTCATATCATGGAAAGCTTTCCAAGGTCACATGATGCCCCCAATCTTCATGAAGGCAGATCATGGAAAGAAACTCCAACCTGAGCCAACGGCTGATCTTCGCCTTGACTTCAGATGCACGAGATCTTGATTAGGCTCTTCAGAGTGCACCTGCTGTGCCCTCACCCCAAAACCTAAGCATAGCTAGTGTTCTCAGACTTCCGTCCTCACTCTCCTGGACCATACGCCCTCCATTTTGGGATTTCCGATGACACAGTGCTGCACTCTGCCTGCCCTCTAGAAGAAAAAACGTTGCCCTATGGGTCTACCCAGAAACCTCAAATGAGGATAAACCTGCATGCCACTCAACTGTACACCAATTATATTGTCTAGCCTGTGCACTAATGCCCTGTCTGACACAACCTGAGGCCTGAATTCCCAACCGACACCCAGACAGCTTGCCGTACACTGAGAACATCTGAACCGCCATGGCCTTAGGTTGCCATCTCTTTCCAACCTGGTTTTCAGGCGACAGAAACCTAGACCTTATCTCTACTCATTTCCCATGGGTGAACGTGATGCAGAAATCATAACTCCTCCTTCCCTCTCGCCAGAATCTTGTGGTTGTCATCTTATCCAAAGTTCAGTGTAGGACCCCTGTAGGGCCTACAGGAGTAGTAGTAGGGCCCCTGAGGGAAGTGTAGGTTCCCTGAGGCCCTGCCCATGCTTAAGAGCTGCGGTGCGCACAAACACAAATGGGACCCTCAGTTTGAACCCTGTCCTCAAGTAAAGCCTCTCAGTGGCGGGACGATGAGCCCACATATGGGGCCTGCCATGCCCCAAGTCACCCAATCTTAACCAGAGTTAGAGACATCTAGTCACCCCTACTCAGGGCTCTGCTCTGGAATCCCTCTTTGGTGGGACATTTGAGGTAAGTAAACACAGAAAGGATTCCTCCCACCCACAGAATGACCCCAATCACTTGGGATCAGGCCATCCCCAGAGAGAAAGACTCCTCCATGGCCCATGAGGCCAGCCCGACATTCCACGGCCACTATTGAAACAATATCCAGAGACATAAGCCTCACCCTTAGGTCATAGCCCAAAAAATTCTCCTCATAGTCTGTAGATCGGGCCTGCCATACCTACGTCCCCAAACCGTGTTTTCAGACTTCTATCCTGACATCCGTGTCCCACACACCCTCCAGGCTGAGGCCCCTGGAGCCACACCTCAGGACTGTGCCTGCCCTCTCCAAGGAAATTCTTCCCATTCCATTGGCCACAACCCTACAGATTAGGAGAAACCTCCAAAGTCCCAGAGGCCATTCCAATAGTGTAGGCCGTCCAGTACAAAGAGGGGTGATCTGTCACAAGCTGAGCAACGACCTCAACTCACCCGTAGACAGATATCCCAAGAGAAAGGTAATAAACTGGACAGGCCCCTAGAACGTAATTGGTTCCATTGCTTTTGTTTCTAAGCATCTCTCCTCAGAGGCCTGTTTTCCAATACCAGCATATGGGGGATTCCAGAGACCAATCAGAACAAATCTTGTCTCCACATGGGAAACTTATCCTTTGGAGCTCTGTAAAAACCTCCAGTTAGGAGAAACCTTCAGGTAACCGGAACCACCGCCCTATTCCAAGGTCTCCATGGACACAAACCCGCATTATGACCATTCGGCAGGAGAGTACATTTCAACTCAGCCCCGTCGATTACTCCCCCAGAGCCAGAATATCAAACCTGCCTTGTCACTAGGAGACAACTTGAATCCAAAGCAGACTCTCTAGGCATCCATAGTTGGAATCCTGCTCTGGCGCCATTCCATATGGGATGTCCTGTGAGCCTTCCAACAGGTCTTGACTGTCCTGCAGAAGGAATCCTTGCAGATTGGAGCATCTCACAACTCCTATCGTGGGAAAACCTACATGGCCTCATGAGATGCTCCCCTTTATAAAGGGGCCATCATGGACAAAAACTCCAACCTGAGCCAACTTCGGATCCATTGCTTTGGTTTCTATGTATCTCTCCTCAGAGGCCTGGTTTCCAATATCAGATTATGGGGGTTTCCTAAGGAAACAATCAGAACAGATCTCATCTCCACATGAGAAACTTGCTCTTTGGAGCTGTTTCAATACCTCAGGTTAGGAGGATCCTTCAGGGCGCTGGCACCATGGCCCAATTCCAAGGTCTCCAAGGACACAAACTTACATTATGATCCATCGTCAGGAGAGTCCATTTCAAATCAGCCCCCTTGGCTGCTCACCCAGAGCCAGCAGATCAAACCTGCCTTGTCACTAGGAGACAGTTGGAATGCGAGGTGGGCTGCCCAGGCATCCATCCTTAGAACCCTGCTCTGGAGAATTTCATTATGGGACGTCTTGAACCCAACCAACCTGTCTTGACTGTCTCGCAGAATGAATCCTTGTGGTTCGAAGCATCACACAATCCCACTGTGAGAAAACCTCCATTTCCTCATGATGCCCCACACCTTCATAAATGGGCCATCATGGACAGAAACTCCATCCTAAGCCAAAGTCTGATCCGCGCCCTGAATTCAGAAGCACGAGATCTCGATTCAGCACGTGAGAGTGTGCCTGCTGTGCCCTCGCCCCGAAACCTAAGCCTAACTTGTGTTCTCAGACTTCCGTCTTCACAATCCTGGCCACACCCCTCCAGTTTGGCAATTCTGGAGACACAATGCAGCACTCTGCCTGCCCTCCAGAAGAAAAATGTTGCCCTATAGGGCTAACCAGAAACGCCAAATGAGTAACAACCTGCATGCCATTCGACCACACCCCAATTATACAATCTAGCCTTTGCACTAAAGCCCTGTCTGACACAGCCTGAAGGCAGACTTCCAGTCCAACACCCAGACAGCTGGCCGTACACTGAGCATATCAAACCCACAATGGCTTTCGGCCATCATCTCTACCCAACCTCAGTTTTCACCTTCAGAACCTAGACCTTATCTCCACTCACTGCTCAGGAGTGAACGTGATACAAGAATCAGAACTTCTCCTTCGCCATGGCAAGAATCCTTGTGGTTGGCATGTTGTCCAACGTTCATTGTAGGAGAAAGCAGCATGGACTATGAGGCCCCACCTATCCCTGAGGGCTACAATTTGCACAAACACATATTGTGACCCTCAGCGTGAGCCATATCCTCATATAAAGCCTCTTAGTGACTGGAACAACAGCCCACATATGGGGCTTGCCAAGCCCCTAGTCCCACAATCTCAACCAGAGTTAGAGATGTCTAGTCACCCCTACTCAGGGCTCTGCTCTGGAATCCCTCTTTGGTGGGACACCTGAGGTAAAAAAAAAAAAAACAGAAAGAAAGGACTCTTCCCATCCACAGAATGATCCCAACCACTTGGGATCAGGCCTAATCACCAGAGAAAGACTTGTCCATGGCCCTTGAGGACACCCCGACATTCCACGGCCACCGTAGGCACAAAATCCAGAGACAAAAGCCTGAGCAAACGCCACATACTCGCCCTTTGTTCATAGCCCGGAAAATTCTCACGGTCTGTAGATCGAGCCTTCATACATACATCCCCAAACCTAAGCTGAGTTTGTGTTTTCAGACTTCTGTCCCCACAGTCCTGGCCCACACACCATCCAAGCTGGGGCCCCTGGAGCCACACCTGAGGACTGTGGCTTCCCTCTCCAGGGAATTCTGCCATTTCCATTGGCCACAACCCTATAGATTAGGAGAAACCTCCAAACTCCCCGAGGCCATCCCAATAGTGTTGGCTGCCCAGGACAAACAGGGATGATCTTTCACAAGTGAGCAAACTACTACATCCACTCAGACCCAGAGACAGATATCCCCATAGAATAAGATTGAACTGGACAGGCACTTAGGCCTTAATCAGATCCATTGCTTTTGTTTCCAGGCATCTCTCCTCAGAGGCCTGGTTACCAATACCAGCATATGGGGGATTACTGAGGCACTCATAGAAAAATCTCGTCTCCACATAGGAAATGTACTCTTTGGAGCTCTATAAAAACCTCTGTTTAGGAGAATCTTTCAGGGCCCCGGATCAAGCGCCACATTCCAAGGTCTCCATGGACTTAAACCCACATTATGATCTATCCTTGGTAGAGTCCATGTCAACTCATCCCCCTTGGTTTCTCCCCCAGGACCTGCAGATCAAACCTGCCTTGTTGCTAGGAGACAACTAGAATGGGAGGCGGGCTGCCCAGGCATCCATCCTTAGAACCCTATTCTGGAGTCGTTCCATATGGGACACCCTAGAGCCATCCAACAGGTCTCAAGTGTCCCACAGAAGGAATCTTTGCAGTCTGGTGCATCTCCCAACTCCCATTGTGGGAAAATCTTCATGGCCTCTCAAGACGCTCCACTTTATAAAGGGGCCATCATGGACAGAATCGCCAACCTGAGCAAACGTCTGATATTCGCCCTGGCTTCAGGTGCATGAGATCTTGATTCAGCTCTGCAGAGTGTGCCTTCTGTGCCCTCACCCCAAAAAAACTAAGCCTAGCTTGTGTTCTCAGACTACCGTCCTCACACCCCTGGCCCAAAAGCCCTACATTTTGGCAATACTGGGGCCACAATGCAGCACTCTGCCTGCCCTCCAGAAGAAAAACGTTGCCTTATGGAGCTACCTAGAAACCCGAATGAGGATCAACTGAACGCCACTCGACTGCACCCCAAATATACAGTCTACCCTGTCTAATGCCCTGTCTGACACAGCATGAGCCCACACCTCCAGACCTACGCTCAACAGCTAGCCACACACTGAGCTCATTGTACCCATCAGGTCCTTAGGTCTTCATCTCTTCCCAACCTCGGTTTTCGGGTTTCAGAACCTAGACCTAAACTCCAATCACTGTCCAGGGGTGAACGTGATGCAGAAATCACAACTCTTCCTTCGCCATGGCCGGAAACCTTGTGGTTGGCATATTCTCCAACGTTCAGTGTAGGAGAATCCAGCGTGGCCCATGAGGCCCTTCCCATGCTTGAAGGCCTTGTTGGGCACCAATAGGCATTGTGACCCTCAGTATGAGCCCTGTCCTCAAGGAAGACCTCTCAGTGTCTGAATCAAGAGCCCACATATTGGACTTGCCATTCCCCTAGGCCCCCAAACTTAAACAGAGGTGGGGTTATCCAGTTGTCCCTCCCAAAGACTCTGCTCTGGAATCCCTCTTTTATTGGCACACATGAGGTACATAAAATAAAATAAAAAAAAGAAGAAAGGACTCCTCCCATCCCACAGAATGTACCTAAACTCTTGGGATTGGGTCAAATCCTCAGAGAAGGAAAGCCGTCCACAACCCATGAGGCCACGCCAGCATTCGACCCACATTGTTGACACAAATCCAGAGACAAAACCTGAGCAAGCACCTCAAACTCACCCTTTTTCATATCCCGAAGTGTTATCACGGTCTGTAGATTGGGCGTGCCATACCTATGTCCCCAATCCTAAGCGGAGTTTGTGTTTTCAGACTTCTGTCCCCACAGGCCTGGCCCACACACCCTCAAGGCTGGGCCCCTAGAGCCAAACTCAGAACTGTGCCTGCCCTCTCCAGGGGATTTCTGCCCATTCCATTGGCCACAACCCTATAGATTAGGAGAAACTCCAAAGTCCCGAGGCCATTCCCAATATTATAGGCTGCCCAGGACAAACAGGGGCGATCTGACACAAGCCGAGCAACTACCTCCCCTCAGATCCATAGACACGTATCCCCAGGAAAGAGATTGAACCGGACAGGCACCTAGGCCCTAATCATATCCATTGCTTTTGTTTCCAGGCATCTCTCCTCAGAGGCCTGGTTTCCAATACCAGCATATGGGAGATTCCTTAGGCACTCATCCAAACAATTCTCTTCTCTGCATAAGAAACGTACTCTTTAGAGCTCCATCAAAACCTCCGGTTATGAACATCCCTCAAGGCCCCGGATCAAGCACCCCATTCCAAGGTCTCCATGGACACAAATGCACATTATGACCCATCCTCAACTCACCACTTTCAACACACTCGCCTCGGTTACTCCCCTAGATCCCAGCAGATTGAACTTGCCTTGGCGCTATGAGACACCTGGAATGGGAGGCAGGCTGCCCAGGCATCCATCCTTAGAACCCTGCTCTGGATAACTTCCTTAAAGGATGTCCTGGAGCCATCCAGCAGGTCTCGACTGTCCCATGGAAGGAATCATTGCGGTTTGGAGCATCTCACAATTCCCATCGTGGGAAAACCTCCATGGCCTCGTGACACCCTCCCCTTCATGAAGGGGCCGTCATGGACAGAAACTCCAACCTGAGCCAACGTCTGATCCTAGCTCTGTCTTCAGGTACACGGGATCTCGAATCATCTCTGCAGAGGCTTCCTGCCGTCCCCTCACCCGAAATCTAAGTCTGGCTTTTGTTCTCAGAATTTTTTCCTCACACTCCTGGCCCACTAGCCTTCCAGTTTGGGAATTCTGGAGCCACTATGTGGCACTGTGTCTTCCTTCCAGAATAAAAAAACGTTGCCCTCTGGGGCTACCCAATAACCACAAATGAGTACCCACCTGCACGAAACTCGACTGCACCCCAATGATACAGTCTAGCCTGGGCACTAATTCCCTGTCTGCCACAGCCTGAGCCTGCACCTCCCAACCCACACTCAACAGCTGGCCGAACAATGAGCACATCAGACACACCTTGGCCTTAGGTCTTCATCTCTTCCCAACCTCAGTTTTCAGGCTTCAGAACCTAGACCTTAAATCCAGTCACAGTCCAGGAGTGAAAGTGTTGCAGAAATTAGAACTCCTTCTTCCCCATGGCCAGAAAACTTGTGGTTGCCATATTGTGCAACGTTCAGTGTAGGAGAAACCAGCATGGTACATTAGGCCACGCCCTGACTTGAGGGGCTCCTTGGGCACAAAAACACATTGTGAAACTCAATGTGAGCCCTATGCTCAAGGAAGGCCTCTCAGTGTCTGGACCAAGAGCCCACATATGGGGCTTGCCATGTTCTTAGGTCCCAATGTTAACCAGAGGTCTTGTTGTCCAGTCGCCCCTCCCCAGGACTCTGCTGTGGAATCCCTCTTTTGGTGGTCCACCTGAGGTAAAAAAAAAAAAAAAAAAAAAAAAAAAAAAAAAAAAAAAAAAAAAAAAGAAAGGCCTCCTCCCTTCCCACAGAATGACCCCAAACTCTTGGGATTGGGTCAAATCCCCAGAAAGGGAGCCTCATCGATGGCCCATGAGGACACCCGCACATTCCATGGCAATCGGTGACACATATCCAGAAAAAAAATAAGCATGAGCAAGCACCTCACATTCGCCCTTTGTTCATATCACGAAGAGATCTCCTCACGGTCTATATATCGGGCCGGCCATACCTACAGACCCAAACCTAAGTGGAGTTTGTGTTTTCAGACTTTTGTCCAAATAGCCCTGGACCACACACGCTCCACACTTGGGTCCCTGGAGCCACACCTCAAGACTGTGCTTCCCTTTCAAGAGAATTCTTCCCATTCCATTGGACACAACCTTGCAAATTAGGAAAAACCTCCAAAGATACCGAGGCCATCCCAATAGTGTAGGCCGCCCAGGAAAAACAGGTGTGATCTCAAACCAGCTGAGCAACTACCTCCACACAGACAAAAGATGTCCCCAGAGAAGAATATTGAACCGGACAGGCCCCTAGGCCCTAATCAGATCCATTGCTTTGGTTTCCAGGCATCTCTCCTCAGAGGCCTCATTTCCAATACCAGCAAATGGTGGTTTCCTGAGGCATCAATAAGAACAAAACTCGTCTCCCCATGGAAAACTTGCTCATTGGAGCTTTGTTATAACGTCTGGTTAGGAGAATCCTTCAGGGCCCAGGTGCCACTGCCCCATACCAAGGTCTCAATGGACTCAAACCAACATTAAGACCATCCTCAGGAAAGTCCATTTCAACTCATTTAAGACCATCCTCTGGAAAGTCCATTTCAACTCAGCCCCCTCTGATGCTACCCCAAGCCAGCAGATCAAACGTTTCTTGTTGCTAGGAGACAATTGGAATTGAGGCTGTCTGCCCAGGCATCCATACTTAGAACCCTGTTCTGGAAAAATACCTTATGAGACGTCCTGGAGCCATCCAACAAATCTTAATTGTCCCATAGAAGGAAACCTTGCGGTTTGGAGCATCTCACAACTCTAATAGTGGGAAAACCCCCATGGCCTCATAATGCCCCCCCCCCGCATGAAGGGGCCAACATGGACAGAAACTCCAACCTGAGCCAAAGTCTGATCCTCGACCTGACTTCAGACCCATGAGATCTCAATTCAGCTCTGCAGAGTGTGCCTGCCATGTCCATTCCCCCCGAAACCTAAGCCTCGCTTGTGTTCTCAGACCTCCGTCCTCACTCTCCTGGCCCACAAGCCCTCCAGTTTGGGAATTCCGAAGCCACAATGCAGCACTCTGCCTGCCCTCCAGAAGAAAAACTTTGCCCTATGCTGCTAATAAGAAACCCCAAATGATTATCTAATGCATGCCACTCGACTGTAAAGCAATTATACAGCCTACCCTGAATACTAATGCCCTGTCTGGCACAGCCTGAGACAAGACATCCCAAACGACACCTAGACAGCTGGCTCCAACCTGGACACAAGGGACCCGCTATGGCTGTAGTTCGTCATCTCTTCCCAACCTCGGTTTTCAGGCTTCAGAACCTAGACCTTATCTCCAATCACTGCCCAGGGGTGAACGTGATGCAGAAATTAGAATTCCTCCTTCCCCATGGCCAGAAACCTTGTGGTTGGCATGTTGTCCAACGTTCAATGTGGGAAAACCTGCATTGTCGGAAAGGCCACGCCAGTGCTTGAGGGCCGCCTAGGGCACAGACATGCATTGTGACCTGTAGCGTGAGTCCCGTATTAAAGTAACGCCTCTCAGTGGCTCGACCAAGATCCTGCATATGGGGCTTGTCATAGCCATAGGCCCCCAGGCTTAACCAGAGAGCGAGTATTCCAGTTGTCAGTACCCACTGCTATGCTCCAGAATCCCTCTACTGGGGGGACACATGAAGCAGAAAACAGGGGACTCTTCCCTTCCCACAGAATGACCCCAAACTCTTGGGGGCTGGACAAACTACCAGAGAGGGAGACTTCTACGACCCATGAGGCAACTCCTACATTAAACGGCCATTGTGGACAAAATATCCAGAGACAAAAGACTGAGCGACTGCCTCCCTCTCACCCTTCTTTCATATCCAGAGGAGCTCCCCTCACGGACTGTAGATCAGGCCTGCCATAACCTCGGCCCCAAACCTGAGCTGAGTTTGGGTTTTTGGATGTCTGTCTGCACAGCCGTGGCCCACACCGCCTCCAGGCTGGGGTCTCTGGAGCCACACCACAGAACTGTGCCTGCTCTCTCCTAAGAAACTGCCCGTTCCATTGGCCACAACTCTACAAATAGTAGAAACCTCAAGGTCCCCAAGGACATCCCACTACCGCAAGCCGCACTGGACAAACAGGGGCATTATGACACCAGCTGAGCAACTACTACTTCCATGCAGACACACAGACTGATATATCCGCAGAGACAGAAGATTGAACCAGGCAGGCCCCTAGGCCCTATTATGAACTCTTGCTTAGGTGTCCAGGTATCACTCCTCAGAGGCCTGGGTACGAAGACCAGCATATGGGGCTATCCTGAGGCACCAGACAGAACACCTCTCATCTCCACATGGAAAGCTTCCTTGTTGGAGTTGTGTCAAACCCTTCGGGTTGGAGAATCCTGCAGAGTCCCTTAGCTACTGCCACATTCCAAGGTCTCCATGGCCACCAACCCACATTATGACTCATCCTCAGGAAAGTCCATTTAAACTCAGCCTTCTGTGTAGCTCACCCAAGAGCCCGCAGATTGAGCGTGCCTTGTCTCGACCAGGCAATGGGAAGGTGAGTTGGCGTTTCTCGGCATCCATTCTTAGGCCCCTGCTCTCGAGTCTTTCTGTATGGGGCATCCTGGAACCATCCAATAGTACTCGACTGTCCTGAAGAAGCAAACTTTGAAGTTTGGATCAGCTCACAACTCCTCCCAGCGTAGGGAAACCTCCCTGGCCTCATGACGCCCCCACCCCCCCTTCAGGGAGGGGCCGTCATGGACACAAACTCCAGCTTGAGGCAACATCTGATACTCGCCCTGACCTCTGATGCAGGAGATCTCGATTCAGCCTCTGCACAGTGGGCCCAAACCTCGTGCTACCTTGTGTTTTCAGACTTCCTTCCTCACACTCCTGGCAAACATGTCCTCAAGACTTGGAATTCTGGAACCAAAATGCAGCCCTATGCGGGCCCTCCAGAAGAAAAACGTTGCTCTATGGGGCTCTCCATAAACCCCAAATGAGGATCAACCAGCTCGGTTCTCGACCTCACCCCAATTGGATTGTTCGGGTTGTCCATTCATCCCCCCCCAGAGCTCTGCTTTGGAATCCCTCTTTTGGTGGGACACCTGAGGTAACAAAACTAAAAGGACTCCTCCCATCCTTCAGATTGACCCAAAACAATTGGGATTGGACCAAATTCACAGAGAGGAAGTCTCGTCCATGGCCCATGAGGCCTCCCCGAGATTCCACAGCCATCGTTGACAACAAATCCAGAGACAAAATCTGAGCAAGCGCCTCACACTCGCTCTTTTGTCGTATCCCGAAGAGTTCTCCTCACGGTCTGTAGATCGGGCCTGCCATACCTACTTCCCAAACCTAAGCCGAGTTTGTGTTTTTCAGAATTCTGTCCCCACATTCCTGGCCCACAGACCCTTCATGCTGGGGCCCCTGGAGCCACACATCAGGACTGTGCCTGTCCATACCACGGGAATTCTGCCCATTCCATTGTCCACAATCGTACAAATTAGGAAAAACCTCCAGAGTCCCCAAGGACATCCCAATAATGTAGGCCGCCCAGGACAAACAAGGGTCATCTGAAACCAGCTGAGCATCTACCTCTACTCAGCGTAGATGGATGTCCCCAGAGAAGAAGATTGAATCAGACAGGCCCCTAGGCCTGAATCAGATTCATTGCTTTCGGTTACAGGTATCTCTCTCCTCAGAGGCCTGGTTTCCAATATTAGCATATGAGGATTTCATGAGGCAGCAATCAGAACAAATCTCTTCTCCACATGGGAAAATTATCCTTTGAAGATGTCTCAAAACCTCCAGTTAGGAGAATCCTTCAGGGCCTGTGTGCCACTGCCCCATTATAAGATCTCCATGGACAGAAATCCACATTAGAACCCATCCGCAGGAAATTCCATTTCAACTCAGCTCCCTTGGATGCTCCCCCAGAGCGAGCAGACTGAACCTGTCTTGACTAGGATACATTTGGAGTGTGAGGCGGGCTGCCCAACCATCCATCCTTAGAGCTCTGCTCTGGTGTCGTTCCGTATGGGATGTCCTGGAGCCATCCAACAGGTCTCAAATGTCCAGCAGAAGGAATCCTTGAGTTTTGGAGCATCTCACAACTCCCAACCTGGGAAAATCTAGATGGTTTGTGATGCCCCCCCATTTATGAAGGGGAAATCATGGACAGGAACTCCAACCTAACTAAGCCAAGCCAACGTCTGATCTTCACCCTGAATTCAGATGCACGAGATCTCGATGCAGCTCTGCAGAGTGTGCTTTCCTTGCCCTCGCCCTGAAACCTATGACTAGCTTGTATTCTCAGACTTCCGTCCTCACACTCCTGGCCCCCAAGCCCTCACATTTGGAAATTCGGGACACAAAATGAAGCATTCTGCCTGCCTTACAGAAGAAAAATTTTGACCTATGGAGTTTCTCACATAACCCAAATGAGGATAGACATACACGGCACTCGAATGTACCCAAATTAGATAGTCTGACCTGGCCACTAATACACTGTCTGATACAGAGAGAGCCCGGACCTCCTGACCAAAACCGAGACAGCTGACCGCACACTGAGAACATCACACCCGCCATGGTCTTAGCTCGTTATCTCTTCCCAACCTAACTTTTCAGGCTTCAGAACTTAGACCTTAACTCCAAGCCCTGACAAGGGTTGAATGTGATGCAGAAATCAGAACTCCTCCTTACCCAAGGCAAGACCTTGTGGTTGGAAAGGGAATTCTGTGTGCCCATTCCAATGGCCAAAACGCTACTAATAAGATAAACCTCTAAAGTCCCTGAGGCCATCCCAATAGTGGTGGCTTCCCAGGACAAACAGGAGTAATCTGAGCCCATACGAGAACCTACCTACCTGCACTCAGACCCGAAGACTGATGTCCGCAGAGGTAAAAAGGAACGAACAGGCCCCTAGGCACTAATCGGATCTATTGCTTTGGTTCCCAGGCATCTCTCCTCAGAGGCCTGGATTTCAATACCAGCATATGGCTGTTTCTTGACTCACACATCAGTAAAAATCTCATCTACACATGGGAAACTTGCACGTGGGAGCTGTGTGAAAGCCTCTCTTTAGGAGAACCCTTCAGGGCCCCAGTGCCACTGCTTCATTCCAAGGTCTCAATAGACACAAAAACACAAGGACCCATCCAAAGGAGAGTCCATTTCAAATGAGCGTATTCGGTTGCTCTGCGAGATCCAGCAGATCTAACTTGTCTTGTTGCTAGGAGACAATTGGAATGCGAGGTGGCCTACCCCCCCCATCCATCCTTAAAACCCTGCTCGGAATCGTTGGCCTGGAGCCAACCAACAGGTCTCATTTGTCCTGCAGAGGAATCTTTGTAGTTGGGAGCTTCTAACAACACCCATCGTGAGAGAACCACCATGGCCTCGTGATGCCCCCCCCTTCATAAAGGGGCCATCAGGGACATAAGGTCCAACCTGAGTGATCGTCTGATCCTCACCCTGACTTCAGATGCACGAGATCTCGGTTCAGGTCTGTAGATTGTGCCTGCCATGTCCTCACCCAGAAACCTAAGCCTAGCTTGTGTCCTCAGGCTTCTGTCCACAGACTACTGGCTCACAACTCTCCAGTTCGGCAATCCAGAACTACAATACAGCACTCTACCTGCCCTGCAGAAGAAATACATTGCCCTCTGGGGCTACCTGGAAACCCGAAATGAAGATCAACCTGCACGCCACTTGGCTATACCCAAAATATATAGGATGACCTGGGCAATATTGCCCTTTCTGACACAGCCTGAGACTGAACATCCTAGGCCCACCCAGACAGCTGGCTACAAACTGAGAACATCAGACCCCCCATGGCCTTAGGTCGTTATCCCTTCCCAACCTCAGTTTTCAGGCTTCAGAACCTAGACCTTATCTCCACTCACTGCCCATGTTTGAAAATGATGCAGAAATCAGAACTCCTTCCCGATGGCAAGAAAACTTGTGGTTGGTTTGTTGTCCAACGTTCAGTGTAGTGGAAACCAGTGTGTCCCTTGAGGCCCCACCATTACTCGCGGGCCAGATAGGTAGCAAACACACATTGTGACCCTCAGCCTTAGCCCAGTCCTCAGGTAAGGCCTCTCAGTGGCTGGATGAAGAGAAAGCATATTGGGCTTGCCATGCCCCTAGGCCCCAATTTTTAACCATAGTTCGGGTTGTCCCTTCATTCTTCCCCAGGGCTCTGCTTTGGAATTCCTCTTTTGGTGGGACACCTGATGTAACAACCCTGAAAGGAGTCCTCCATCCAACAGATTGACGAAAAACAATTGGGATCGGGCCAAATCCACAGAGAGGGGATTCGTCCATGGCCCATGAGGTCTCCTCGACATTCCACGGCCATCGCTGATACAAAATCCAGAGACAAAAGCCTAAGCAAGCGCCTCAGACTCGCACTATCTTCATATCCTGAAGATGTCTTCTCATGGTTTGTAGATCAGGCCTGCCATACCTACGTCCCCAAACATAAGCTGAGTTTGTGTTTTCAGACTTCTGTCCTCAAAGTCCTGGGCCACACACCCTCCAGGCTGGGAACCCTGGAGCCACACATTAGGACTGTGCCTACCCAATCCATGGTAATTCTGCCCATTCCCTTGTCCAAAATCGTACAAATTAGGAGAACCCTCCAAAGTCCCTGAGGCCATTCCAATAGTATAGGTCGCCCCCGGACAAAAAAGGGCAGTCTGACACCAGCTGAGCATCTATCTCCACTCATACCTTAGAAGGATGTCCCCAGAGAAGAACATTGAACCAGACAGGACCCTAGGCCAAAATCGGATCCATTGCTTTGGTTTACAGGCATGTCTCCTCAAAACCCTGGGTTCCAATACCAGCATTGGGGTTTTCCTGAGGCACCCATCAGAACAAACCTCGTCTCCACAAGGAAACTTGTGCATGGGAGCTATGTCAAAAGCTTAGGAGAATACTTCAGGGTCCCATTGCCACCGCCCCATTCCAAGGCCCTCATGAACACAAACACACATTAGACCAATACTCAGGAAAGTCCATTTCAACTCAGCCACCCCGGTTGCTCCCGCAGAGCCATCAGATCTAAACTGTCTTGTCGCTAAAAGACAATTGGAATGCGAGGCGGGCTTCCCAGGCATCCATCCTCGAACGTTGGTCTGGACTCATCCATATGGGATGTCCTGGAGCTGTCCAACAGGTCTCAATTGTCCCGCCAGAAGGAATCCTAGGAGGGGGCATCCCACCACTCCCAACGTGGGAAAACCTCCACGGCCTCGAGATTCGGCTCCATTTATGAAGGGGCCGTCATGAACAGAAAATCCAAGCTGAGCCAACGTCTGATCCTCGCTCTGACTTCAGATGCATGAAATATTGCTTCAGATCTTCAGGGGGTACATGCCGTGCCCTCGCCCTGAAACCCAAGTCTAGCTGTCCCTAGGCCCCAATTTTAACCAGATTTCTGGTTGGCAAATCGCCCCTACCCAGGGCACTACTCTGGAATCCCTCATTTGGTGGGACACCTGAGGTTGAAAAACAAAACAAAACAAAACAACAACAACAAAAAAAACGGACTTCTTCCATCCCACAGAATGGCCCCAAACTCTTTAGACTGGGCCAAACCCCCAAGGAGTAAGACTCGTCCATTTCCCATGAAGTCACCCGGAAATTTCACGACGATGAGTGACACGATATCCAGAGATAAATACTTGAACAAGAGCCTCACACTCGCCCTTTTTTCATATCCCGAAGAGTTCTCCTCATGGTCTGTAGATCAGTCGTGCCATACCTATGACCCGAAACATAAGCAGAGTTTCTGTTTTCAGACAACTGTCCAAACAGCCCTGGCCTACACAGCCTACAGGCTTAGGCCCCTGGAGCCAAGCTGAGGACTGTACTTGCCCTCTCCAAGGGAATTCTGTGTGCCCATTCCAATGGCCAAAACGCTACTAATAAGATAAACCTCCAAAGTCCCTGAGGCCATCCCAATAGTGGTGGCTTCCCAGGACAAACAGGAGCAATCTGAGCCCATCTGAGAACCTACCTGCTCTCAAACTCGTAGACTGATATCCCCAGAGGTAAAAAGGAACGAACAGGCCCCTAGGCCCTAATCGGATCCATTGCTTTGGTTTCCAGGCATCTCTCCTCAGAGGCCTGGATTTCAATACCAGCATATGGCTGTTTCTTGACTCACCCATCAGAACAAATCTCATCTACACATGGGAAACTTGCACGAGGGAGCGATGTCAAAGCCTCTGTTTAGTAGAACCCTTCATGGCCCCAGTGCCACCGCGTCATTCCAAGGTATCCATAGACACAAAAACACATTAGGACCCATCCACAGGAGAGTCCATTTCAACTCAGCGTATTCGGTTGCTCCGTGAGATCCATCAGATCTAACTTGTCTTGTTGCTAGGAGACAATTGGAATGCGAGGTGGCCTACCCCGCCATCCATCCTTAGAACCCTGATCGGAATCGTTGGCCTGGAGCCAACCAACAGGTCTCAATTGTCCTGCAGAAGAATCTTTGAAGTTGGGAGCTACTCACAACTCCCATCGTGAGAAAACACCCATGGCCTCGTGATCCCCCCCCCCCTTCATGAAGGGGCCCTCAGGGACATAAGGTCCAAACTGAGTGATCGTCTGATCCTCAGCCTGACTTCAGATGCACGAGATCTCGGTTCAGGTCTGTAGATTGTGCCTGCCATGTCCTCACCAGAAACGTAAGCCTAGCTTGTGTTTTCAGACTTCCATCCTCAGACTAATGGCCCACAAGCCCTCCAGTTTGGCAATCCAGAATTATAATGCAGCACTCTGCCTGCCCTCCAGAAGAAAAACATTGCCTTCTGGGGCTACCCAGAAACCCCAATTGAAGATCAACCTGCACGCCACTTGGCTGTACCCAAAATATATAGGCTGACCTGGTCAATACTGCCCTTTCTGACAGAGGCTGAGCCTGGACCTCCTGGCTCACCCAAACAGCTGGCCGCTCACTGAGCACATCGGACCAGCCATTGCCTTAGGTCGTTATCTCTTCCCAGCCTCGGTTTTCAGGATTTAGAACCTAGACCTTATCTCCAATCACTGCCCATGTTTGAAAATGATGCAGAAATCAGAACTCCTTCCCGATGGCAAGAAACCTTGTGGTAGGCTTGTTGTATAATGTTCAGTGTAGTGGATACCTGTGTGTCCGATGAGGCCCCACCATTGCTCGCGGGCCACATAGGTGGCAAACACACATTGTGACCCTCAGCCTGAGCCCAGTCCTCAGGTAAGGCCTCTCAGTGGCTGGATGAAGAGACAGCATATTGGGCTTGCCATGCCCCTAGGCCCCAATTTTTAACCATAGTTCGGGTTGTCCCTTCACTCTTCCCCAGGGCTCTGCTTTGGAATTCCTCTTTTGGTGGGACACCTGATGTAACAACCCTGAAAGGAGTCCTCCATCCAACAGATTGACGATAAACAATTGGGATCGGGCCAAATCCACAGAGAGGAGATTCGTCCATGGCCCATGAGGTCTCCTCGACATTCCACGGCCATCGCTGATACAAAATCCAGAGACAAAAGCCTAAGCAAGCGCCTCAGACTCGCACTATCTTCATATCCTGAAGATGTCTTCTCATGGTTTGTAGATCAGGCCTGCCATACCTACGTCCCCAAACATACGCTGAGTTTGTGTTTTCAGACTTCTGTCCTCAAAGTCCTGGGCCACACACCCTCCAGGCTGGGAACCCTGGAGCCACACATTAGGACTGTGCCTACCCAATCCATGGGAATTCTGCCCATTCCCTTGTCCAAAATCGTACAAATTAGGAGAACCCTCCTAAGTCCCTGAGGCCATTCCAATAGTATAGGTCGCCCGGGACAAAAAAGGGCAGTCTGACACCAGCTGAGCATCTATCTCCACTCATACCTTAGAAGGATGTCCCCAGAGAAGCATATTGAACCAGACAGGACCCTAGGCCAAAATCGGATCCATTGCTTTGGTTTACAGGCATGTCTCCTCAAAACCCTGGGTTCCAATACCAGCATTGGGGTTTTCCTGAGGCACCCATCAGAACAAACCTCGTCTCCACAAGGAAACTTGTGCATGGGAGCTATGTCAAAAGCTTAGGAGAATACTTCAGGGTCCCATTGCCACCGCCCCATTCCAAGGCCCTCATGAACACAAACACACATTAGACCAATACTCAGGAAAGTCCATTTCAACTCAGCCACCCCGGTTGCTCCCGCAGAGCCATCAGATCTAAACTGTCTTGTCGCTAAAAGACAATTGGAATGCGAGGCGGGCTTCCCAGGCATCCATCCTCGAACGTTGGTCTGGACTCATCCATATGGGATGTCCTGGAGCTGTCCAACAGGTCTCAATTGTCCCGCAGAAGGAATCCTAGGAGGGGGCATCCCACCACTCCCAACGTGGGAAAACCTCCACGGCCTCGAGATTCGGCTCCATTTATGAAGGGGCCGTCATGAACAGAAAATCCAAGCTGAGCCAACGTCTGATCCTCGCTCTGACTTCAGATGCATGAAATATTGCTTCAGATCTTCAGGGGGTACATGCCGTGCCCTCGCCCTGAAACCCAAGTCTAGCTGTCCCTAGGCCCCAATTTTAACCAGATTTCTGGTTGGCAAATCGCCCCTACCCAGGGCACTACTCTGGAATCCCTCATTTGGTGGGACACCTGAGGTTGAAAAACAAAACAAAACAAAACAACAACAACAAAAAACGGACTTCTTCCATCCCACAGAATGGCCCCAAACTCTTTAGACTGGGCCAAACCCCCAAGGAGTAAGACTCGTCCACTTCCCATGAAGTCACCCGGAAATTTCACGACGATGAGTGACACGATATCCAGAGATAAATACTTGAACAAGAGCCTCACACTCGCCCTTTTTTCATATCCCGAAGAGTTCTCCTCATGGTCTGTAGATCAGTCGTGCCATACCTATGACCCGAAACATAAGCAGAGTTTCTGTTTTCAGACAACTGTCCAAACAGCCCTGGCCTACACAGCCTACAGGCTTAGGCCCCTGGAGCCAAGCTGAGGACTGTACTTGCCCTCTCCAAGGGAATTCTGTGTGCCCATTCCAATGGCCAAAACGCTACTAATAAGATAAACCTCCAAAGTCCCTGAGGCCATCCCAATAGTGGTGGCTTCCCAGGACAAACAGGAGCAATCTGAGCCCATCTGAGAACCTACCTGCTCTCAAACTCGTAGACTGATATCCCCAGAGGTAAAAAGGAACGAACAGGCCCCTAGGCCCTAATCGGATCCATTGCTTTGGTTTCCAGGCATCTCTCCTCAGAGGCCTGGATTTCAATACCAGCATATGGCTGTTTCTTGACTCACCCATCAGAACAAATCTCATCTACACATGGGAAACTTGCACGAGGGAGCGATGTCAAAGCCTCTGTTTAGTAGAACCCTTCATGGCCCCAGTGCCACCGCGTCATTCCAAGGTATCCATAGACACAAAAACACATTAGGACCCATCCACAGGAGAGTCCATTTCAACTCAGCGTATTCGGTTGCTCCGTGAGATCCATCAGATCTAACTTGTCTTGTTGCTAGGAGACAATTGGAATGCGAGGTGGCCTACCCCGCCATCCATCCTTAGAACCCTGCTCGGAATCGTTGGCCTGGAGCCAACCAACAGGTCTCAATTGTCCTGCAGAAGAATCTTTGAAGTTGGGAGCTACTCACAACTCCCATCGTGAGAAAACATCCATGGCCTCGTGATCCCCCCCCCCTTCATGAAGGGGCCCTCAGGGACATAAGGTCCAAACTGAGTGATCGTCTGATCCTCAGCCTGACTTCAGATGCACGAGATCTCGGTTCAGGTCTGTAGATTGTGCCTGCCATGTCCTCACCAGAAACGTAAGCCTAGCTTGTGTTTTCAGACTTCCATCCTCAGACTAATGGCCCACAAGCCCTCCAGTTTGGCAATCCAGAATTATAATGCAGCACTCTACCTGCCCTCCAGAAGAAAAACATTGCCTTCTGGGGCTACCCAGAAACCCCAATTGAAGATCAACCTGCACGCCACTTGGCTGTACCCAAAATATATAGGCTGACCTGGTCAATACTGCCCTTTCTGACAGAGGCTGAGCCTGGACCACCTGGCTCACCCAAACAGCTGGCCGCTCACTGAGCACATCGGACCAGCCATTGCCTTAGGTCGTTATCTCTTCCCAGCCTCGGTTTTCAGGATTTAGAACCTAGCCCTTATCTCCAATCACTGCCCATGTTTGAAAATGATGCAGAAATCAGAACTCCTTCCCGATGGCAAGAAACCTTGTGGTAGGCTTGTTGTATAATGTTCAGTGTAGTGGATACCTGTGTGTCGGATGAGGCCCCACCATTGCTCGCGGGCCACATAGGTGGCAAACACACATTGTGACCCTCAGCCTGAGCCCAGTCCTCAGGTAAGGCCTCTCAGTGGCTGGATGAAGAGACAGCATATTGGGCTTGCCATGCCCCTAGGCCCCAATTTTTAACCATAGTTCGGGTTGTCCCTTCACTCTTCCCCAGGGCTCTGCTTTGGAATTCCTCTTTTGGTGGGACACCTGAGGTATCAACCCTGAAAGGTGTCCTCCATCCAACAGATTGACGAAAAACAATTGGGATCGGGCCAAATCCACAGAGAGCAAGATTCATCCATGGCCCATGATGCCTCCTCGACATTCCACGGCCATCGCTGATACAAAATCCAGAGACAAAAGCCTGATCAAGCGCCTCAGACTCGCACTATCTTCATATCCTGAAGATGTCTTCTCATGGTTTGTAGATCGGGCCTGCCATACCTACGTCCCCAAACATAAGCTGAGTTTGTGTTTTCAGACTTCTGTCCTCAAAGTCCTGGGCCACACACCATCCAGTCTGGCGACCCTGGAGCCACACATTAGGACTGTGCCTACAAAATCCATGGGAATTCTGCCCATTCCCTTGTCCAAAATCATACAAATTTGGAGAACCCTCCGAAGTCCCTGACGCCATCCCAATAGTATAGGTCACCCGGGACAAAAAGGTCAGTCTGTCACCAGCTGAGCATCTACCTCCACTCATACCCTAGATGGATGTCCCCAGAGAAGAAGATTGAACCAGACAGGACCCTAGGCCAAAATCGGATCCATTGCTTTGGTTTACAGGCATGTCTCCTCAAAACCCTGGGTTCCAATACCAGCAATAGGGTTTTCCTGAGGCACCCATCAGAACAAACCTCGTCTCCACAAGGAAACTTGTGCATGGGAGCTATGTCAAAAGCTTAGGAGAATACTTCAGGGTCCCGGTGCCACCGCCCAATTCCAAGGGCCTCATGGACACAAACACACACAGACCCATTCTCAGGAAAGTCCATTTCAACTCAGCCACCCCGGTTGCTCCCGCAGAGCCATCAGATCTAAACTGTCTTGTCCCTAGGAGACAATTGGAATGCGAGGCGGGCTTCCCAGGCATCCATCCTCGAACGTTGGTCTGGACTCGTCCATATGGGATATACTGGAGCTGTCCAACAGGTCTCAATTGTCCCGCAGAAGGAATCCTAGGAGGGGGCATCCCACCACTCCCAACGTGTGAAAACCTCCACGGCCTCGAGATTCGGTTCCCTTCATGAAGGGGCCGTCATGAATAGAAAATCCAAGCTGAGCCAACGTCTGATCCTCGCTCTGACTTCACATGCATGAAATATTGCTTCAGATCTTCAGGAGGTACATGCCGTGCCCTCGCCCTGAATCCCAAGTCTAGCTTGTGTTCTCAGACTTCTGTCCTCACACTCCTGGCCCCAGAACCCACAAGTTTGGCAATTCCGGACCATCATTGCAGCACTCTGCCTGCCCTCTAGAAACAAAATATTGCCTAATGAGCTGCCTGGGAACATTAAATGAGAATAAACCTACACGGCAATCGAATGTACCCATATTACATAGTCTAACCTGGGCAGTAATGCACTGTCTGACACACCCTGAGCCGGGACATCCTGAGCAACACCCAAACACTGACCGCACCCTGAGCCCATAAGACCAGCAGTGGCCTTAGATCATCATCTTTTCCCTACCTCAGTTTTCAGGCTTCAGAACCTAGACCTTATCTCCAGTCACTGCCCAGGGGTGACAGTGATGCAGAAATCAGAACTCTTCCTTACCCATGGCAAGAAACTTTATGGTTGGCATGTTGTCCAACGTTCATTGTAGGGGAAACCAGCATTCACCCTGAGGCCCGGCCCATTCTTGAGTGCGACGACGGCATAAACACGCATTGTGACCCTCAGCGTGAGTCCTGTCCTCTAGTACGTCCTCTCATTGTCTAGACCATTAGATGCCATAATGGTTTGACATGTCCCTAAACCCCAAATTTAAACCAGATTTCTGTTTGTCCAATCGCCCCTCCACAGGGCTCTACTCTGGAATCCCTCATTTGGTTGGACAACTGAGTTTGAAAAACAAAACAAAACAAAAAACAACAACAACAATAAAAAACGGACTTCTTCCATCTCACAGAATGACCCCAAACTCTTTGGAGGGGGCCAAAACCCCAGAGAGTAAGACTCGTCCATTTCCCATGAAGTCACCAGGATATTTCATGACCATGAATGGCACGATATTCAGAGATAAAAACTTGAGCAAGAGCCTCACACTCGCCCTTTTTTCATATCTCGAGGAGTTCTCCACATGGTCTGTAGATCAGTCCTGCCATACTTATGACCCGAAACATAAGCCGAGTTTGTGTGTGTTTCAGACAACTGTCCAAACAGCCCTGGCCTACACACCCTACAGGCTCAGGCCCCTGGAGCCAACTTGAGGACTGTACTTGCCCTCTCCAAGGGAATTCTGTGTGACCATTCCAATGGCCACAACCCTACTAATAGGATAAACCTCCAAAGTCCCCGAGGCCATCCCAATAGTGGTGGCTTCCCAGGACAAACAGGAGCAGTCTGAGCCCATCTGAGAACCTACCTGCACTCAGACTCGTAGACTGATATCCCCAGAGGTAAAAAGGAACGAACAGGCCCCTAGGCCCTAATCGGATCCATTGCTTTGGTTTCCAGGCATCTTCTTCAGAGGCCTGGATTTCAGTACCAACATATGGCTGTTTCTTGACTCACCCATCAGATCAAAACTCATCTACCCATGGGAAAAATGCACGTGGGAGGTGTGTCAAAGCCTCTTTTAGGAGAAACATTCAGGGCCCCAGTACCACCGCTTCATGCCAAGGTCTCCATAGACACAAAAACATATTAGGAACCATCCACAGGAGAGTCGATTTCAACTCAGCATATTCGGTTGCTCAGCGAGATCCAGCAGATCTAAATTGTCTTGTTGCTAGGAGACAATTGGAATGCGAGGTGGCCTACCCCGCTATCCATCCTTAGAACCCTGCTCGGAATCGTTGGCCTGGAGCCAACCAACAGGTCTCAATTGTCCTGCAGAAGAATCTTTGCAGTTGGGAGCTTCTCACAACTCCCATCGTGAGAAACCCCCATGGCCTCGTGATGCCCCCCCCCTTCATGAAGGGGCCATCAGGGACATAAGGTCCAACCTGAGAAATAGTCTGATCCTCACCCTGACTTCAAATGCACGAGATCTCGATTCAGGTCTGTATATTGTGCCTGTCATGTCCTCACCCAGAAACCTAAGCCAAGCTTGTGTCTTCAGACTTCCGTCCTCAGAATAATGGCCCACAAGCCCTCCAGTTTGGCAATCCAGAATTACAATGCAGCACTCTGCTTGCGCTCTAAAAGAAAAACATTGCTCTCTGGCGCTACCATGAAACCCCAAATGAAGATCAACCTGCACGCCACTTGGTTGTACCCAAAATATTTAGGCTGACCTGGGCAATAATGCCCTTTCTGACAGAGCCTGAGCCTGGACCTCCTGGCCCCACCCAGACAGCTTGACGCTCACTGAGCACATAGGACAGGCAATTTCCTTCGGTCGTTATCTCTTCCCAACCTAGGTTTTCAGGATTCATATCCTAGACCTTATCTCCAATCACTGCCCAGGTTTGAAAATGATGCAGAAATCAGAACTCCTGCCCAATGGCAAGAACCCTGTGGTTGGCTTGTTGTCCAACGTTCAGTGTAGTGGAAACCTGTTAGTCCGATGAGGCCCTGACATTGCTTGCGGGCCACATAGGTGGCAAACTCACATTGTGACCCTCAGCCTTGGCCCAGTCCTCAGGTAAGGCCTCTCAGTGGCTAGATGGAGAGACAGCATATTGGCCTTGCCATGCCCCTAGGCCCCAATTTTTAACCATAGTTCGGGTTGTCCCTTCACTCTTCCCCAGGGCTCTGCTTTGGAATTCCGCTTTTGGTGGGACACCGGAGGTAACAACCCTGAAAGGAGTCCTCCCATCCCACAGATTGACGAAAAACAATTGGGATCGGGCCAAATCCACAGAGAGCAAGATTCGTCCATGGCCCATGAGGCCTCCCAACATTCCACGCCTTTGCTGATACAATATACAGAGACAACAGGCTGAGCACGCACCTCTGACATGCTCATTCTTCATATCGTGAAGAGTTCTTCAGATAAGAACCTACACGGCACTCTAATGCACCCAAAATATATAGTCTAACCTGGGCAATAAAGCAATGTCTCACAACCTGAGACTGGACCTCGTGACCAACACCCAGACAGCTGACCGCACACTGAGCACTTCAGACCCGCCATGGCCTTAGGTCATCATCTCTTCCCTATCTCAGTTTTCATGCATCAGAACCTAGACCTTATCTCCAATCACTGCCCAGGGGTGACTGTGATGCAGAAATCAGAACTCTTCCTTACCCATGGCAAGAAACCTTGTGGTTGGCATGTTGTCCAACGTTCAGTGTAGGAGAAACCAGCATTAACTCTGAGGCCCCGCCCATTCTTGAGTGTGACGAGGGCATAAGCACGCATTGTGACCCTCAGCGTGATTCCTGTCCTCTAGTAAGTCCTCTCAGTGGCTGGACCATTAGATGTCATAATGGGCTTGACATGTCCCTAGGCCCCAATATTTAACCAGATTTCTGGTTGTCCAGTCGCCCCTCCCCAGGGCTCCACTCTGGAATCCCTCATTTGGTGGGACAGCTGAGGTTGAAAAACAGAACAAAACAAATCAACAACAACAGAACAACGGACTTCTTCCATCCCACAGAATTACCCCAAACTCTTCTGACGGGGCCAAACCCCCAGAAAGTAAGAATCGTCCATTTACCATGAAGTCACCCGGAAATTTCATGACCATGTGTTAAACGATATTCACAGACAAAGACTTGAGCAAGAGCCTCACACTCGCCCTTTTTTCAGATCCAAAGAGTTCTCCTCATGGTCTGTAGATCAGTCCTGCCATACCTATGACTCGAAACATAAGCCGAGTTTGTGTTTTCAGACAACTGTCCAAATAGCCCTGTCCTACACACCCTACAGGCTCAGGCCCCTGGAGCCAAACCTGACGACTGTGCTTGCCCTCTCCAAGGGAATTGTATGTGCCCATTCCAATGGCCACAACCCTACTAAGAGGATAAACCTCCAAAGTCCCTGAGGCCATCCCAATATTTATGGCTTCCCAGGACAAACAGGGGCAATCTGGGCCCATCTGAGCGCCTACCGGCACTCAGACCCGTAGACTGATGTCCCCAGAGGCTAAAAGGATCGAACAGCCCCCTAGGCACCTATCGAATCCATTGCTATGGTTTCCAGGCATCTCTCCTCAGAGGTCTGAATTTCAATAACAGCATATGGCTGTTTCTTGACTCACCCATCAGAACAAATCTCATCTACACATGGGAAACTTGCACGATTAAGCTGTGTGAAAGCCTCTCTTTAGGAGAACTCTTCAGGGCCCCAGTTACACCGCTTCATTCCAAGGTCTCCATAGACACAAAATCATATAAGGACACATCCACGTGAGAGACCATTTCAACTCAGCCTCCTCGGTTGCTCCCCCAGATCCAGCAGATCTAACCTGTCGTGTTGCTTGGAGACAATTGGAATGCGAGGTGGGCTACCCAGCCATCCATCCTTAGAATCCTGCTCTGAATCGTTGACCTGAAGCCAACCAACAGGCCTCAATTGTCCTGCAGAAGAATCTTTGCAGTTGGGAGCTTCTCACATCGCCCATCGTGGGAAAACCCACATGGCCTCGTGATCCACCCCCCCTTCAGGAAGGGGCCATCAGGGACAGAATGTCCAACCTGAGCGATCGTCTGATCCTCGCCCTGACTTCAGATGCACGAGATCTCGATTCAGGTCTGTAGATTGTGCCTGCCATATCCTCACCCAGAAACCTAGGCCTAGCTTGGGTTCTCAGACTTCCGTCCTCAGATGACTGGCCCACAAGCCCTCCAGTTTGGCAATCCAGAACTACATTGCAGAATTCTGCCTGCCGAGCAGAAGAAAAATATTGCCCTCTGGGGCTACCCAGAAACCCCAAATGAGGATCAACCTGCACGCCATTCGGCTGTACCCCAAATATATAGGCTGACCTGGGCACTAATGCCCTTTCTGACACAGCCTGAGCCTGGACCTCCGGGCCCCACCCAGACAGCTGGCCGCACACTGAGCACATCGGACCCGCCATGGCCTTAGGACGTAATCTCTTCTCAACCTCGGTTTTCAGGCTTCAGAACCTAGACCTTATCTCCAATCACGGCCCGGGTTTGAAAATGATGCCGAAAAGAGAACTCTTTCCCCATGGCAAGAAACCTTGTGGTTGGCATGTTGTCCAAAGTGCAGTGTTATTGAAACCAGTGGGTCCCATGAGGCCCCGCCCATGTTTGCGGGCCACATTGGTCACAAATACACATTGTGACCCTCAGCCTGAGCCCAGTCCTCAGGTAAGGCCTCTCAGTGGCTGGATGGAGAGACCACATATTGGGCTTGCCATGCCCCCTGGCCCCAATTTTCAACCGTAGTTCGGGTTTTCCCTTCGACTTCCCCTGGGCTCTGCTTTGGAGTTCCTCTTTTGGTGGGACACCAGAGGTAACAAACCTGAAAGGAGTCCTCCCATCCCACAGATTGATGAAAAACAATTGGGATCGGGCCAAATCCATAGAGAGCAAGATTCGTCCATGGCCCATGAGGCCTCCCCAACATTCCACGGCCATTGCTGATACAAAATCCAGAGACAAAAGCCTGAGCATGCGCCTCATACTCGATCATTCTTCATATCCTGAAGAGTTCTTCAGATAAGAACCTACACGGCACTCGAAGGCACCCAACATATATAGTCTAACCTGGGCACTAATTCACTGTCTGACATCCTGAGCCCGGACCTCGTGACCAACACCCAGACAGCTGACCACACACTGAGCACATCAGACCCGCCATGGCCTTAGGTCATCATCTCTTCCCTACCTCAGTTTTCAGGCTTAGGAACCTAGACCTTATCTCCAATCACTGCCCAGCGGTGACTGTGATGCAGAAATCAGAACTCTTCCTTACCCATGGCAAGAAACCTTGTGGTTGGCATGTTGTCCAACGTTCAGTGTAGGAGAAACCAGCATTCACCCTGAGGCCCCGCCCACTCTTGAGTGCGACGAGGGCATAAACACGCATTGTAACCCTCAGCGTGAGTCCAATCCTCTAGTACGTCCTCTGAGGGGCTGGACCATTAGATGTCATAATGGGCTTGACATGTCCCTAGGCCCCAATTTTTAACCAGATTTCTGGTTGTCCAGTCACCCCTCCCTAGGGCTCTACTCTGGAATCCCTCATTTGGTGGGACACCTGAGGTTGAAAAACAAAACAAAACAAATCAACAACAACAGAACAACGGACTTCTTCCATCCCACAGAATGACCCCAAACTCTTTGGACGGGCCCAAATCCCTGAGAGTAAGACTCGTCCATTTCCCATGAAGTCACCCGGAAATTTCACGACCATGAGTGACACGATATCCAGAGACAAAAACTTGAGCAAGAGCCTCACACTCTCCCTTTTTTCATATCCCGAAGAGTTCTCCTCATGGTCTGTAGATCAGTCCTGCCATACCTGTGACCCGAAAAATAAGCCGAGTTTGTGTTTTCAGACAACTCTCCAAAGAGCCCTGGCCTACACACTCTACAGGCTCAGGCCCCTGGAGCCAAACCTGACGACTCTGCTTGCCTTCTCCAAGGGAATTTTATGTGCCCATTCCAATGGCCACAACCCTACTAATAGGATAAACCTCAAAAGTCCCTGAGGCCATCCCAATATGTGTGGCTTCCCAGGACAAACAGGGGTAATATATGGGCCCATCTGAGCACCTACCGGCACTCAGACCTGTAGACTGATGACCCCAGAGGTAAAAAGGAACGAACAGGCCCCAAGGCACCTATCGGATACATTGAATTGGTTTCCAGGCATCTCTCCTCAGAGGCCTGGATTTCAATAACAGCATATGACTGTTTCTTGACTCACCCATCAGAACAGATCTCATCTACACATGGGAAACTTCCACGATGGAGCTGTGTGAAAGCCGCTGTTTAGGAGAACCCTTCATGGACACATTACCTCCGTTTCATTCTAAGGTCTCCATAGACACAAAATCATATTAGTACACATCCACGTGAGAGTCCATTTCAACTCAGCCTCCTCGGTTGCTCCCCCAGATCCAGCAGATCTAACCTGTCTTAATGCTTGGTGCCAATTGGAATGCGAGGTGGCCTACCCAGCCATCCATCCTCAGAACCCTGCTCAGAATCGTTGTCCTGGAGCCAACCATCAGGTCTCAATTGTCCTGCAGAATAATCTTTGCAGTTGGGATCTTCTCAGAACTCCCATCGTGGGAAAACACCCATGGCCTCGTGATCCACCCCCCCTTCAAGAAGGGGCCATCAGGGACAGAATGTCCAACCTGAGCGATCATCTGATCCTCGCCCTGACTTCAGATGCACGAGATTTCGATTCAGGCCTGTAGATTGTTCCTGCCATATCCTCACCCAGAAACCTAGGCCTAGCTTGGGTTCTCAGACTTCCGTCCTCAGACTACTGACCCAAAAGCCCTCCAGTTTGGCATTCCAGAACTACAATGCAGCACTCTGCCTGCCCTCCAGAAGAGAAATATTTGCCCTCTGGGGCTACCCAGAAACCCCAAATGCGGATCAACCTGCACGCCATTCGGCTGTACCCCAAATATATAGGCTGACCTGGGCACTAATGCCCTTTCTGACACAGCCTGAGCCTGGACCTCCTGGCCCCACCCAGACAGCTGGCCGCACACTGAGCACATCGGACCCGCCATGGCCTTAGGTCGTCATCTCTTCTCAACCTCGGTTTTCAGGCTTCAGAACCTAGACCTTATCTCCAATCACGGCCTGGCTTAGAAAATGATGCAGAAATCAGAACTCTTTCCCCATGGCAAGAAACCTTGTGGTTGGCATGTTGTCCAACGTTCAGTGTTGGAGAAACCAGCATTCAGCATCAGGCCCCGCCCATTCTTTAGTGCGACGAGGGCATAAACACGCATTGTGACCCTCACTGTGTGTCCTGTCCTCTAGTACGTCCTCTCAGTGGCTGGAACATTAGATGTCATAAAGGGCTTGACATGTCCCTAGGCCCCAATTTTTAACCAGATTTCTGGTTGTCCAGTCGCCCCTCCCCAGGGCTATACTCTGGAATCCCTCATTTGGTGGGACACCTGAGGTTGAAAAACAAAACAAAACGAATCAACAACAACAAAACAACGGACTACTTCCATCCCACAGAATGACTCCAAACTCTTTGGACGGGGCCAAACCCCCAGAGATTAAGACTCGTCCATTTCCCATGAAGTCACCCGGAAATTTCAAGACTATGAGTGACACGATATCCAGAGACAAAAACTTGAGCAAGAGCCTCACACTCGCCATTTTTTCATATCCCGAAGAGTTCTCCTCATGGTCTGTAGATCAGTCCTGCCATACCTATGACCCGAAACATAAGCCGAGTTTGTGTTTTCAGACAACTGTCCAAACAGCCATGGCCTACACATCCTACAGGCTCAGGTCCCTGTAGCCAAACCTGACGACTGTGCTTGCCCTCTCCAAGGGAATTGTATGTGCCCATTCCAATGGCCACAACCCTACTAATATGATAAACCTCCAAAGTCCCTGAGGCCATCCCAATATTTGTGGCTTCCCAGGACAAACAGGTGCAATCTGGGCCCATATGAGCACCTACCTGCACTCAGACCCGTAGACTGATGTCCCCAGATGTAAAAAGGAACGAACAGGCCCATAGGCACCTTTCGGATCCATTGCTTTGCTTTCCAGGCATCTCTCCTTAGAGATCCTTAGAACCCTTAGAAACCTGCTCTTGCGTCGTTCCTTATGGGACCTCCTTGAGCCATCCAACAGGTCTCGACTGTCCCACAGGAGTCCTTGTTCATGGACCACCTCACAACTCATATCATGGAAAGCTTCCAAGGTCACATGATGCCCCCAATCTTCATGAAGTCGGATCATGGAAAGAAACTTCAACCTGAGCCTACGGCTGATCTTCGCCTTGACTTCAGATGCACGAGATCTTGATTAAGCTCTTCAGAGTGCACCTGCTGTGCCCTCACCCCAAAACCTAAGCATAGGTAGTGTTCTCAGACTTCCCTCCTCACTCTCCTGGACCACACGCCCTCCATTTTGGGATTTCCGATGACACAGTGCTGCACTCTTCCTGCCCTCTAGAAGAAAAACGTTGCCCTATGGGTCTACCCAGAAACCTCAAATGAGGATAAACCTGCATGCCACTCAACTGTACACCAATTATATAGTCTAGCCTGTGCACTAATGCCCTGTCTGACACAACCTGAGGCCTGAATTCCCAACCGACACCCAGACAGCTTGCAGTACACTGAGAACATCTGAACCGCCATGGCCTTAGGTTGCCATCTCTTTCCAACCTGGTTTTCAGGCTACAGAAACCTAGACCTTATCTCTACTCATTTCCCATGGGTGAACGTGATGCAGAAATCATAACTCCTCCTTCCCTCTCGCCAGAATCTTGTGGTTGGCATCTTATCCAAAGTTCAGTGTAGGACCCCTGTAGGGCCTACAGGAGTAGTAATAGGGCCCCTGAAAGTAGTGTAGGGTCCCTGAGGCCCTGCCCATGCTTAAGAGCTGCGGTGGGCACAAACACACATTGGGACCCTCAGTTTGAGCCCTGTTCTCAAGTAAAGCTTCTCAGTGGCTGGACGATGAGCCCGCATATGGGGCCTGCCATGCTCCAAGTCACCCAATCGTAACCAGAGTTAGAGACATCTAGTCACCCCTACTCAGGGCTCTGCTCTGGAATCCCTCTTTGGTGGGACATTTGAGGTAAGTAAACACAGAAAGGATTCCTCCCACCCACAGAATGACCCCAATCACTTGGGATCAGGCCATCCCCAGAGAGAAAAAGACTCCTCCATGGCCCATGAGGCCAGCCCGACATTCCACGGCCACTATTGAAACAATATCCAGAGACATAAGCCTCACCCTTAGGTCATAGCCCAAAAAATTCTCCTCATAGTCTGTAGATCGGGCCTGCCATACCTATGTCCCCAAACTGTGTTTTCAGACTTCTATCCTGACATCCCTGTCCCACACACCCTCCAGGCTGAGGCCCCTGGAGCCACACCTCAGGACTGTGCCTGCCCTCTCCAAGGAAATTCTTCCCATTCCATTGGCCACAACCCTACAGATTAGGAGAAACCTCCAAAGTCCCAGAGGCCATTCCATTAGTGTAGGCCGTCCAGTACAAAGAGGGGTGATCTGTCACAAGCTGATCAACGACCACAAATCACCCGTAGACAGATATCCCAAGAGAAAGGTATTAAACTGGACAGGCCCCTAGAACGTAATTGGTTCCATTGCTTTTGTTTCTAAGCATCTCTCCTCAGAGGCCTGTTTTCCAATACCAGCATATGGGGGATTCCAGAGATACCAATCAGAACAAATCTTGTCTCCACATGGGAAACTTATCCATTGGAGCTCTGTAAAAACCTCCAGTTAGGAGAAACCTTCAGGTAACCGGAGCCACCGCCCTATTCCAAGGTCTCCATGGACACAAACCCGCATTATGACCATTCGGCAGGAGAGTACATTTCAACTCAGCCCCGTTGATTACTCCCCCAGAGCCAGAATATCAAACCTGCCTTGTCGCTAGGAGACAACTGGAATGCAAAGCAGACTCTCTAGGCATCCATCGTTGGAATCCTGCTCTGGCGCCGTTCCATATGGGATGTCCTGGGAGCCTTCCAACAGGTCTTGACTGTCCTGCAGAAGGAATCCTTGCAGATTGGAGCATCTCACAACTCCTATCGTGGGAAAACCTACATGGCCTCATGAGATGCTCCCCTTTATAAAGGGGCCATCATGGACAGAAACTCCAACCTGAGCCAACTTCTGATCCATTGCTTTCGTTTCTATGTATCTCTCCTCAGAGGCCTGGTTTCCAATATCAGAATATGGGGGTTTCCTATGGAAACAATCAGAACAGATCTCATCTCCACATGAGAAACTTGCTCTTTGGAGCTGTGTCAATACCTCAGGTTAGGAGGATCCTTCAGGGCGCTGGCACCATGGCCCAATTCCAAGGTCTCCAAGGACACAAACTTACATTAGGATCCATCCTCAGGAGAGTCCATTTCAAAAATCAGCCCTCTCGGCTGCTCACCCAGAGCCAGCAGATCAAACCTGCCTTGTCACTAGGAGACAGTTGGAATGCGAGGTGGGCTGCCCAGGCATCCAGCCTTAGAACCCTGCTCTGGAGAATTTCTTTATGGGACGTCTTGAATCCAACCAACCTGTCTTGACTGTCTCGCAGAATGAATCCTTGTGGTTTGAAGCATCACACAATCCCACTGTGAGAAAACCTCCATTTCCTCATGATGCCCCACACCTTCATAAATGGGCCATCATGGACAGAAACTCCATCCTAAGCCAAAGTCTGATCCGCGCCCTGAATTCAGAAGCACGAGATCTCGATTCAGCACTTGAGAGTGTGCCTGCTGTGCCCTCGCCCCGAAACCGAAGCCTAACTTGTGTTCTCAGACTTCCGTCTTCACAATCCTGGCCACACCCCTCCAGTTTGGCAATTCTGGAGACACAATGCAGCACTCTGCCTGCCCTCCAGAAGAAAAATGTTGCCCTATAGGGCTAACCAGAAACGCCAAATGAGTAACAACCTGCATGCCACTCGACCATACCCCAATTATACAATCTAGCCTGTGCACTAAAGCCCTGTCAGACACAGCCTGAAGGCAGACCTCCAGTCCAACACCCAGACAGCTGGCCATACACTGAGCATATCAAACCCACAATGGCTTTCGGCCATCATCTCTACCCAACCTCAGTTTTCACCTTCAGAACCTAGACCTTATCTCCACTCACTGCTCAAGAGTGAACGTGATACAAGAATCAGAACTTCTCCTTCGCCATGGCAAGAAACCTTGTGGTTGGCATGTGGTCCAACGTTCATTGTAGGAGAAAGCAGCATGGACTATGAGGCCCCAGCTATCCTTGTGGGCTACAATTTGCACAAACACACATTGGGACCCTCAGCGTGAGCCCTATCCTCATGTAAAGCCTCTTAGTGACTGGAACAACAGCCCACATATGGGGCTTGCCAAGCCCCTAGTCCCCCAATCTCAACCAGAGTTAGAGATGTCTAGTCACCCCTACTCAGGGCACTGATCTGGAATCCCTCTTTGGTGGGACACCTGAGGTACAAAAAAAAAATACAGAAAGGACTCTTCCCATCCACAGAATGATCCCAACCACTTGGGATCAGGCCAAATCACCAGGGAAAGACTTGTCCATGGCCCTTGAGGACACCCCGACATTCCACGGCCACCGTAGGCACAAAATCCAGAGACAAAAGCCTGAGCAAATGCCACATTCTCGCCCTTTGTTCATAGCCCGGAAAATTCTCACGGTCTGTAGATCGAGCCTTCATACATACATCCCCAAACCTAAGCTGAGTTTGTGTTTTCAGACTTCTGTCCCCACAGTCCTGGCCCACACACCATCCAAGCTGGGGCCCCTGGAGCCACACCTGAGGACTGTGGCTTCCCTCTCCAGGGGAATTCTGCCATTTCCATTGGCCACAACCCTATAGATTAGGAGAAACCTCCAAACTCCCCGAGGCCATCCCAATAGTGTTGGCTGCCCAGGACAAACAGGGATGATCTTTCACAAGTTAGCAAACTACCTCCACTCAGACCCAGAGACAGATATCCCCATAGAATAAGATTGAACTGGACAGGCAATTAGGCCCTAATCAGATCCATTGCTTTTGTTTCCAGGCATCTCTCCTCAGAGGCCTGGTTACCAATACCAGCATAAGGGGGATTACTGAGGCACTCATAGAAAAATCTCGTCTCCACATAGGAAATGTACTCTTTGGAGCTCTATAAAAACCTCTGTTTAGGAGAATCTTTCAGGGCCCCGGATCAAGCGCCACATTCCAAGGTCTCCATGGACTTAAACCCACATTATGATCTATCCTTGGTAGAGTCCATGTCAACTCATCCCCCTTGGTTTCTCCCCCAGGACCTGCAGATCAAACCTGCCTTGTTGCTAGGAGACAACTAGAATGGGAGGCGGGCTGCCCAGGCATCCATCCTTAGAACCCTATTCTGGAGTCGTTCCATATGGGACACCCTAGAGCCATCCAACAGGTCTCAAGTGTCCCACAGAAGGAATCTTTGCAGTCTGGTGCATCTCCCAACTCCCATTGTAGGAAAATCTTCATGGCCTCTCGAGACGCTTCACTTTATAAAGGGACCATCATGGACAGAAACTCCAACCTGAGCAAACGTCTGATATTCGCCCTGGCTTCAGGTGCATGAGATCTTGATTCAGCTCTGCAGAGTGTGCCTTCTGTGCCCTCACCCCAAAAAACTAAGCCTAGCTTGTGTTCTCAGACTACCGTCCTCACACCCCTGGCCCAAAAGCCCTACATTTTGGCAATACTGGGGCCACAATGCAGCACTCTGCCTGCCCTCCAGAAGAAAAACGTTGCCTTATGGAGCTACCTAGAAACCCGAATGAGGATCAACTGAACGCCACTCGACTGCACCCCAAATATACAGTCTACCCTGTCTAATGCCCTGTCTGACACAGCATGAGCCCACACCTCCAGACCTACGCTCAACAGCTAGCCACACACTGAGCTCATTGTACCCATCAGGTCCTTAGGTCTTCATCTCTTCCCAACCTCGGTTTTCGGGTTTCAGAACCTAGACCTAAACTCCAATCACTGTCCAGGGGTGAACGTGATGCAGAAATCACAACTCTTCCTTCGCCATGGCTGGAAACCTTGTGGTTGGCATATTCTCCAACGTTCAGTGTAGGAGAATCCAGCGTGGCCCATGAGGCCCTTCCCATGCTTGAGGGCCTTGTTGGGCACAAATAGGCATTGTGACCTTCAGCATGAGCCCTGTCCTCAAGGAAGACCTCTCAGTGTCTGAATCAAGAGCCCACAAATTGGACTTGCCATGCCCCTAGGCCCCCAAACTTAAACAGAGGTGGGGTTATCCAGTTGTCACTCCAAGGACTCTGCTCTGGAATCCCTCTTTTATTGGCACACATGAGGTACATAAAATAAAATAAAAAACAGAAAGGACTCCTCCCATCCCACAGAATGTACCTAAACTCTTGGGATTGGGTCAAATCCTCAGAGAAGGAAAGCCGTCCACAACCCATGAGGCCACGCCAGCATTCGGCCCACATTGTTGACACAAATCCAGAGACAAAACCTGAGCAAGCACCTCAAACTCACCCTTTTTCATATCCCGAAGTGTTATCACGGTCTGTAGATTGGGCGTGCCATACCTATGTCCCCAATCCTAAGCGGAGTTTGTGTTTTCAGACTTCTGTCCCCACAGGCCTGGCCCACACACCCTCAGCTGGGCCCCTAGAGCCAAACTCAGAACTGTGCCTGCCCTCTCCAGGGGATTTCTGCCCATTCCATTGGCCACAACCCTATAGATTAGGACAAAAACTCCAAAGTCCCGAGGCCATTCCCAATATTATAGGCTGCCCAGGACAAACAGGGGCGATCTGACACAAGCCGAGCAACTACCTCCCCCCTCAGATCCATAGACACCTATCCCCAGGAAAGATATTGAACCGGACAGGCACCTAGGCCCTAATCATATCCATTGCTTTTGTTTCCAGGCATCTCTCCTCAGAGGCCTGGTTTCCAATACCAGCATATGGGAGATTCCTTAGGCACTCATCAAAACAATTCTCTGCTCTACATAGGAAACGTACTCTTTAGAGCTCCATCAAAACCTCCGGTTATGAACATCCCTCAAGGCCCCGGATCAAGCACCCCATTCCAAGGTCTCCATGGACACAAAGGCACATTATGACCCATCCTCAACTCACCCATTTCAACACACCCGCCTCGGTTACTCCCCTAGATCCAGCAGATCGAACTTGCCTTGGCGCTATGAGACACCTGGAATGGGAGGCAGGCTGCCCAGGCATCCATCCTTAGAACCCTGCTCTGGATAACTTCCTTAAGGGATGTCCTGGAGCCATCCAGCAGGTCTCGACTGTCCCACGGAAGGAATCATTGCGGTTTGGAGCATCTCACAATTCCCATCGTGGGAAAACCTCCATGGCCTCGTGACACCCTCCCCTTCATGAAGGGGCCGTCATGGACAGAAACTCCAACCTGAGCCAACGTCTGATCCTAGCTCTGTCTTCAGGTACACGGGATCTCGAATCATCTCTGCAGAGGCTTCCTGCCGTCCCCTCACCCGAAATCTAAGTCTGGCTTGTGTTCTCAGAATTTTTTTCCTCACACTCCTGGCCCACTAGCCTTCCAGTTTGGGAATTCTGGAGCCACTATGTGGCACTGTGTCTTCCTTCCAGAAGAAAAACGTTGCCCTCTGGGGCTACCCAATAACCACAAATGAGTACCAACCTGCACGAAACTCGACTGCACCCCAATGATACAGTATAGCCTGGGCACTAATTCCCTGTCTGCCACAGCCTGAGCCTGCACCTCCCAACCCACACTCAACAGCTGGCCGAACAATGAGCACATCAGACACACCTTGGCCTTAGGTCTTCATCTCTTCCCAACCTCAGTTTTCAGGCTTCAGAACCTAGCCCTTAAATCCACAGTCCAGGAGTGAAAGTGTTGCAGAAATTAGAACTCCTTCTTCCCCATGGCCAGAAAACTTATGGTTGCCATATTGTGCAACGTTCAGTGTAGGAGAAACCAGCACGGTACATTAGGCCACGCCCTGACTTGAGGGGCTCCTTGGGCACAAAAACACATTGTGAAACTCAATGTGAGCCCTATGCTCAAGGAAGGCCTCTCAGTGTCTGGACCAAGAGCCCACATATGGGGCTTGCCATGTTCTTAGGTCCCAATGTTAACCAGAGTTCTGGTTGTCCAGTCGCCCCTCCCCAGGACTCTGCTGTGGAATCCCTCTTTTGGTGGTCCACCTGAGGTAAAAAAAAAAAAAAACCAGAAAGGCCTCCTCCCTTCCCACAGAATGACCCCAAACTCTTGGGATTGGGTCAAATCCCCAGAAAGGGAGCCTCATCGATGGCCCATGAGGACACCCGGACATTCCATGGCAATCGGTGACACATATCCAGAAAAAAATAAGCATGAGCAAGCACCTCACTTTCGCCCTTTGTTCATATCCTGAAGAGTTCTCCTCACGGTCTATATATCGGGCCGGCCATACCTACAGACCCAAACCTAAGTGGAGTTTGTGTTTTCAGACTTTTGTCCAAATAGCCCTGGACCACACACGCTCCACACTTGGGTCCCTGGAGCCACACCTCAGGACTGTGCTTCCCTTTCAAGAGAATTCTTCCCATTCCATTGGACACAACCTTGCAAATTAGGAAAAACCTCCAAAGTTACCGAGGCCATCCCAATAGTGTAGGCCGCCCAGGAAAAACAGGTGTGATCTCAAACCAGCTGAGCAACTACCTCCACTCAGACAAAAGATGTCCCCAGAGAAGAATATTAAACCGGACAGGCCCCTAGGCCCTAATCAGATCCATTGCTTTGGTTTCCAGGCATCTCTCCTCAGAGGCCTCATTTCCAATACCAGCAAATGGTGGTTTCCTGAGGCATCAATAAGAACAAATCTCGTCTCCCCATGGAAAACTTGCTCATTGGAGCTTTGTTATCACCTCTGGTTAGGAGAATCCTTCAGGGCACTGGTGCCACTGCCCCATACCAAGGCCTCAATGGACTCAAACCAACATTAAGACCATCCTAAGGAAAGTCCATTTCAACTCATTTAAGACCATCCTCAGGAAAGTCCATTCCAACTCAGCCCCCTCTGATGCTACCCCAAGCCAGCAGATCAAACGTTTCTTGTTGCTAGGAGACAATTGGAATTGAGGCTGTCTGCCCAGGTATCCATAATTAGAACCCTGTTCTGGAAAAATACCTTATGAGACGTCCTGGAGCCATCCAACAAATCTTAATTGTCCCACAGAAGGAATCCTTGCGGTTTGGAGCATCTCACAACTCTAATAGTGGGAAAACCCCCATGGTCTCATAATGCCCCCCCCCTTCATGAAGGGGCCAACATGGACAGAAACTCCAACCTGAGCCAAAGTCTGATCCTCGACCTGACTTCAGACACATGAGATCTCAATTCAGCTCTGCAGAGTGTGCCTGCCATGTCCATTCCCCGAAACCTAAGCCTAGCTTGTGTTCTCAGACTTCCGTCCTCACTCTCCTGGCCCACAAGCCCTCCAGTTTGGGAATTCTGAAGCCACAATGCAGCACTCTGCCTGCCCTCCAGAAGAAAAACTTTGCCCTATGCTGCTAATAAGAAACCCGAAATGATTATCTAATGCATGCCACTCGACTGTAAAAGCAATTATATAGCCTACCCTGAATACGAATGCCCTGTCTGGCACAGCCTGAGACAAGACATCCCAAATGACACCTAGGCAGCTGGCTCCAAATTGGACACAAGAGACCCGCTATGGCTATAGTTCGTCATCTCTTCCCAACCTCGGTTTTCAGGCTTCAGAACCTAGACCTTATCTCCAATCACTGCCCAGGGGTGAACGTGATGCAGAAAAATTAGAATTCCTCCTTCCCCCCATGGCCAGAAACCTTGTGGTTGGCATGTTGTCCAACGTTCAATGTGGGAAAACCTGCATTGTCGGAAAGGCCACGCCAGTGCTTGAGGGCCGCCTAGGGCACAGACATGCATTGTGACCTGTAGCGTGAGTCCTGTATTAAAGTAACGCCTCTCAGTGGCTGGGCCAAGATCCTGCATATGGGGCTTGCCATATCCATAGGCCCCAGGCTTAACCAGAGAGCGAGTATTCCAGTTGTCAGTACCCACTGCTATGCTCCAGAATCCCTCTACTGGGGGGACACATGAAGCAGAAAACAGGACTCTTCCCTTCCCACAGAATAACCAGAAACTCTTGGGGGCTGGAAAAACTACCAGAGAGGGAGACTTCTACGACCCATGAGGCAACTTCTACATTAAACGGCCATTGTGGACAAAATATCCAGAGACAAAAGACTGAGCGACTGCCTCCCTCTCACCCTTCTTTCAAACCCAGAGGAGCTCCCCTCACGGACTGTAGATCAGGCCTGCCATAACCTCGGCCCCAAACCTGAGCTGAGTTTGGGTTTTTGGATGTCTGTCTGCACAGCCGTGGCCCACACCGCCTCCAGGCTGGGGTCTCTGGAGCCACACCACAGAACTGTGCCTGCTCTCTCCTAAGAAACTGCCCGTTCCATTGGCCACAACTCTACAAAATAGTAGAAACGTCAAGGTCCCCAAGGACATCCCACTACCGCAAGCCGCACTAGACAAACAGGGGCATTATGACACCAGCTGAGCAACTACTACCTCCATGCAGACACAAAGACTGATATCCGCAGAGACAGAAGATTGAACCAGACAGGCCCCTAGGCCCTATTATGAACTATTGCTTAGGTGTCCAGGTATCACTCCTCAGAGGCCTGGGTTCGAAGACCAGCATATGGGGCTATCCTGAGGCACCAGACAGAACACCTCGATCTCCACATGGAAAGCTTCCTTGTTGGAGTTGTGTCAAACCCTTCGGGTTGGAGAATCCTGCAGAGTCCCTTAGCTATTGCCACATTCCAAGGTCTCCATGGCCACCAACCCACATTATGACTCATCCGCAGGAAAGTCCATTTAAACTCAGCCTTCTGGGTAGCTCACCCAAGAGCCCGCAGATTGAGCGTGCCTTGTCTCGACCAGGCAATGGGAAGGTGAGTTGGCGTTTCTCAGCATCCATTCTTAGGCCCCTGCTCTCGAGTCTTTCTGTATGGGGCATCCTGGAACCATCCAATAGTACTCGACTGTCCTGAGGAAGGAAACTTTGAAGTTTGGATCAGCTCACAACTCCCAGCGTAGGGAAACCTCCCTGGCCTCATGAAGCCCCCACCCCCTTCAGGAAGAGGCCGTCATGGACACAAACTCCAGCTTGAGGCAACATCTGATACTCGCCCTGACCTCAGATGCAGGAGATCTCGATTCAGCCTCTGCACAGTGGGCCCAAACCTCGTGCTACCTTGTGTTTTCAGACTTCATTCCCCACACTCCTGGCAAACATGTCCTCAAGACTTGGAATTCTGGAACCAAAATGCAGCCCTCTGCTGGCCCTCCAGAAGAAAAACGTTGCTCTATGGGGCTCTCCATAAACCCCAAATAAGGATCAACCTGCTCGGTCTCGACCTCACTCCAATTGGATTGTTCGGGTTGTCCATTCATCCCTCCCCAGAGCTCTGCTTTGGAATTCCTCTTTTGGTGGGACACCTGAGGTAACAAAACTAAAAAGACTCCTCCCATCCTTCAGATTGACCCCAAACAATTGGGATTGGACCAAATTCACAGAGAGGAAGTCTCGTCCATGGCCATGAGGCCTCCCCGAGATTCCACAGCCATCGTTGACAACAAATCCAGAGACAAAAGTCTGAGCAAGCGCCTCACACTCGCTCTTTTGTCGTATCCCAAAGAGTTCTCTCTCACGGTCTGTAGATCGGGCCTGCCATACCTACTTCCCAAAACCTAAGCCGAGTTTGTGTTTTCAGACTTCTGTTCCCACATTCCTGGCCCACAGACCCTTCAGGCTGGGGCCCCTGGAGCCACACATCAGGACTGTGCCTGTCCATACCACGGGAATTCTGCCCATTCCATTGTCCACAATCGTACAAATTAGGAAAAACCTCCAGAGTCCCCAAGGGACATCCCAATAATGTAGGCCGCCCAGGACAAACAAGGGTCATCTGAAAACCAGCTGAGCATCTACCTCTACTCAGCGTAGATGGATGTCCCCAGAGAAGAAGATTGAATCAGACAGACCCCTAGGCCTGAATCAAATTCATTGCTTTCGGTTACAGGTATCTCTCCTCAGAGGCCTGGTTTCCAATATTAGCATATGGGGATTTCATGAGGCAGCAATCAGAACAAATCTCTTCTCCACAGGGGAAAATTATCCTTTGAAGATGTCTCAAAACCTCCAGTTAGGAGAATTCTCCAGGGCCTGTGTGCCACTGCCCCATTATAAGGTCTCCATGGACAGAAATCCACATTAGAACCCATCCGCAGGAAATTCCATTTCAACTCTGCTCCCTTGGTTGCTCCCCAGAGCGAGCAGACTGAACCTGTCTTGACTAGGAGACAATTGGAATGCGAGGCGGGCTGCCCAACCATCCATCCTTAGAGCTCTGCTCTGGCGTCGTTCCGTATGGGATGTCCTGGAGCCATCCAACAGGTCTCAAATGTCCAGCAGAAGGAATCCTTGAGTTTTGGAGCATCTCACAACTCCCAACCTGGGAAAATCTAGATGGCTTTTTGATGACCCCCCCCCCCCGCATTTATGAAGGGTAAATCATGGACAGGAACTCCAACCTAAGCCAACGTCTGATCTTCACCCTGAATTCAGATGCACGAGATCTCGATGCAGCTCTGCAGAGTGTGCTTTCCTTGCCCTCGCCCTGAAACCTATGACTAGCTTGTATTCTCAGACTTCCGTCCTCACACTCCTGGCCCCCAAGCCCTCACATTTGGAAATTCGGGACACAAAAATGAAGCATTCTGCCTGCCTTCCAGAAGAAAAATTTTGACCTATGGAGTTTCTCACATAACCCAAATGAGGATAGACATACACGGCACTCAAATGTACCCAAATTAGATAGTCTGACCTGGCCACTAATACACTGTCTGATACAGAGTGAGCCCGGACCTCCTGACCAAAACCGAGACAGCTGACCGCACACTGAGAACATCCCACACCCGCCATGATCTTAGCTCGTTATCTCTTCCCAACCTAACTTTTCAGGCTTCAGAACATAGACCTTGACTCCAAGCCCTGACAAGGGTTGAATGTGATGCAGAAATCAGAAACTCCTCCTTACCCAAGGCAAGAAGCCTTGTGGTTGGAAAGTTGTCCAACGATCAGGGTAGGAGAAACCAGCATTCACCCTGAGGCCCCCGCCCATTCTTGAGTGCAACGAGGGCATAAAACACGCATTGTGACACTCAGCGTGAGTCCTGTACTCTAGTAAGTCCTCTCAGTGGCTGAACATTAGATGTCATAATAATGGCTTGACATGTCCCTAGGCCCCAATTTTTAACCAGATTTCTGGGTTGTCCAGTCAAAACCCCCTCCCCCCCAGGGCTGTTACTCTGGAATCCCTCATTTGGTGGGATACCTGAGGTTAAAAAACACAAAACAAAACACCAAACTACAACACAACACAACAAAAAACAGACTTCTTCCATCCCCCACAGAATGACCTCAAAACTCTTTGGACAAACCAACCCCATAGAGGATAACCACCATCCATTTTCCCATGAAGTCATCAATCACCCGGGAATTTCACGACCATGATGACACGATATCCAGAGACAAAAACTTGAGCAAGAGCCTCACACTCGCCCTTTTTTCATAACCTGAAGAGTTCTCCTCAAGGTCTGTAGATCAGTCCTGCCATACCTATGACCCGAAACATAAGGAAGCCGAGTTTTGTGTTTTCTAGACAACTGTCCAAACATCCCTGGCCTAAACACCCTACAGATATGCCTCTGGAGCCAACCTCAGGACTGTACTTGGCCATCTCCAAGGAGAATTCTTTGTGCCCATTCCAATGGCCACAAACCTACTAATAGGATAAACCTCCAAAGTCCCTGAGCCATCCCAATATTGTGGCTTCCCAGGACAAACAGAGCAATTCTGAGCCATTCTGAGAACCTACGCCTGCACTCAGACCCGTAACTGATGTCCCCAGAGGTAAAAAGAAACAAACAGAGGCCCCTAGGCACTAATCG